>NW_009712173.1:53608-115386 GCF_000703405.1 Apaloderma vittatum
ATAAAAATAATTTGTAGCAAAATTAGCTATTGATATATATACCAAACTTGGTAACACAGTGTTTTCCTTGGAAAAAAACCCAAAACACACCAGTTTGATGATTCAAATGTACATACTAATAACCAAATGTATTAGTCTGAGAACATGTATTTGACAGAAGAAGGAGACTAATGTTGAGCTCATCTGAATCTGTGAACTGTACTGTCTGCAGTGTAACTGAAACAAAACATAATTAAAAGCTACCTGTGTTTGTCATACCAGGTGATGTTCTGGTATTTGCTTTCAGGTAAGAGCTTTCCTCAGTCATGCCTGTATTTATTCTACATTATCATTTAAAGAAGGGATAACAATCCTTTTATTCTGTCTTGTTACTGGGAAGGTAAGTAGGTGATAACTACTTTTGTTCCACAGATCAATCTCCATTGCTTTGTGTACAGAGTAGACTTAAAATGTTACCATTAGTAATTTACACCCACTTGCTGGCCATAAATGACTTTCAAGGTTCAAGGCAGTGGGCTGTAAAACTGCTGACTTCACTGCTGGAGCACTAAAGAGGAGAAACTGGATGAGACAGAGCAAGTCCTAAATGCCTTCCATAATTAACAAACATGGCAAGACAAGTTATGAAAAACAAAGGAAGACTGGACAGATTTATGCTTGAAGTCTGGTACTTTTGAAAGTCTGTCCAACTACAAAAGTCTCTTTTGATCTACATTAATTGAAAGCACTTAAAATTCAATCACACATTTATGGCCACATGTTTAAAACTGACTCCTAATCTTGCATCTGTAACCCACTGGTCAGACTGGAATGCCTTCCTTCGGCATCCAGCTTACAAAGGACACAAGTCTAATGACAGTCATCTTTAGTTCCAGCTGTAGAGTTTCATACTTGTGGCATCAGAAGTCCCTAAATTCAGTCCTAAATACTATCCACAATGGTAGTCATCACGTATCTCTGGCAATTCATGACAACAACCATTTGTGGAAACGATAATCCGTCTGTGGATAAAGACACTTGTCCTGGTTTAGTTTCTTAGGGCAATAAGAGAACATGATTCAACTCGGTATGACACACCACTTTGTGAGCTGATCTGAGACAGAGAGAGCAGCATCGCTGTCTTTTTGTTGGGAGGTAGGAGAGCAAATGGAGAAGAGTTCACAGTTTGAAGCTGCAAGTGGTCAGCAACCATCACACATGTGGCTGGGAAGGGATACAGCAAACCTCTCTTTGGACCAGCAATGGGAAAGAAGAAGAAGGAGAAGTAAGAAGTTGAGGAGCCACATTTACTCCCAAGATTGCTCTTAGGTTAAAACCTGCAATGCAAACCTTATATAGTACTAGACATTATTGTTAGACTTCATCTAACATCATAGAAACTAGCAAGTCAGGGAGCTGCTTGCCTAAATCCATTAATCTATACCAACAGTCGCTTCAGAAGGAACATTCAAGCCTATCTTTGAGTGTTTTCACAAGTTAAGCCACTCTTTTATTATCAAGATTCATAGAGCATTGTTCTTTTATTTCCCCTCAAACACCAAAAAGGTTAAAAAAAAAAGTTTGAATATTTCATTACGTTAGCTATGAGGAAGAACTCTGTTAAAGGGCTTGCGTTATTGTACCATCTTGACTAATAATTCATGTGACATGCATAAGGAAGACCAGATATTTGCACCCATTATATTTAAGGATCTTTTTTGCCGAAGGAAAACTTGTAAAACCCATTAACATGAATTGTGTCTGAGCTGATGAGGGAAAAAAGAGAACACTGAATCCAGACCTTCAGTATTTTATTGATGTTTCTGAACTTTTATTAGCTGTACTTGCTTCCATAAAATCAATTTAATAAGGGGAGCGATGTTTTGGTAGTGCACCAAAAGCAGTTCTTCTCTTCAAAGGGCATCTTTTTCACTCAATCTCTTCTCTAAAGACAGTGACATTAGTTTTGTAAATTAATAAACAGGCCAGCATCTGAGGACTGCATGAAGCCTCCATCACCCCTTATTGTGCTTTCTCTTCTGACCCCACTTTCCAGTGCAGGGCCCTCATCTCGACAACAATACCCTGAAAGCCTGTGTGGCACTCTGGGATCACACTTGAAAAGGCCTTTGGCTGAGGCTGGCTTTCAAGAAGGGGGGACAATTGGCAAAAGGCCTGTGGCTATTCATGCAGAACAGGCAGTGAAAAATGCCTGAAGTCAGTTTCAGGGGTGGGCAATGCCCAAAAAAGAAAGCCCACATAACATGAATGGCTGCTGCTAGGAGACTAAAACCAAAGGCATGCCACTAGCAGGCCTCCATGTGCCGACATCAATGGGTTCATCCTATCCCTATTAGGGGCCTAAAATGATGGAGAAACATGAGAAGGGACTATAAGCAGGAAAGGAAAATAATACCAAAGTACATAACGGTCAGTGCTTATATTGTTATACTAAACACTCATGAGAAGGAAATAATATTTTCTATGTTTAGTACCTTTTCTGGTAACAATAGTTATGTCGGTTACAAAATCTAACCGGCAAAATAATTGTGGTATGTTTTCCTGGGGCAGGAAAGCTAGGCACTTTGATAATTAGTTATTTTTCATGCACATAATTAAGCATGATTATAAAAACATATTGGAAAATCCAAGCCTGAGTTAGAATTGCTCTAGACCTGGATCAGCTTCAGTCCCATGGATACGCACACACAAGTCCAGCTCAGCTCCAAACCCAGCAGTGCTGGTCAGAGAGAAACAGGAGGTCTATGTATTTTTTAAAGGAAACCACTGTAGTGCACCACAAAAGCATTTCAGCGGCATACAAATGACCCAAACCTCAACTGTGCTTAGGGTTAGGAAGTCTGAGGGGTGCTCTTTGCAGTGTGGATCCTGTGCGGCGAAAGGCCTCCGGGTCCAAAAAGTTAACCGGGAATAATTTACCTCACTTTTAAGTCACAAGATAGCTCTGTGGGTCTTTATTTTATAAAAAACAGATAAAAAAAATCATGTTCTACTAATATTTCACACTGGAAAGCCCAAGCATGGACTGACAAACTCATTCAAAAGAAAGGAGACTGTCGTTACCCTCATACTTAATTTCAGCCATGTTCTGAAAATGACACACCGGCTTCTCTAGAAACAACCCATCTTCTGTAAAATCCTTTCCACTTCAGTACAGATGTTGGCTGTTGGCTAGCAAAAACCTTGAAAAAAAATGAATTACAATGTCTACTCATGTTTGGACTTATTTCTAGGCATGATCTCAGCTCTTTAAAAAGGATCATATTATTTAGTTTATGAGTAATAATGTCTGACTAAAAAAGGTATAAAATACAATGTGATACCATAATAAAGTGATTTATTTCAAGCGCCTATATTTATTATTCAGTGCAGAAAGTCAAGAAATTTCCCCTTCTTGCTTTTTCAGTCTTCTATTCCCAAAGTCTGATTTTCTGATAATTT
Source organism: Apaloderma vittatum (assembly GCF_000703405.1). NCBI lineage: Eukaryota > Metazoa > Chordata > Aves > Trogoniformes > Trogonidae > Apaloderma > Apaloderma vittatum. The sequence continues at coordinate 57,050 of NW_009712173.1, forward strand.
CTGAGTCTGCTAACAACCTTTTTCCTTTCCACACTCAGAGCTAACTTGGTATCTCTACTGAAAGGAAAGTAAGACTCTCTCAACAGCTCTACACAAGGTGTAGGAATAGAGTAGCAGCTACCAGCCAGAAGTGGCCAGAGAGAGGAGAGCAGTGGGAGGTACCTTCAACTTTCCCTCTCGTGTGGTTTTGGGTTCAGTATGCAACTGGGAGAGCAAGTGACAAATCTGATGCTCCACTGAAGATGCTGAAGTACTAATCTGCTCTGCTCCAGTGGGAGTCAGGAAAGGAACTGTGAATGCTGCAGAAAAAAAGCTGCTACGATCTACTGATACCTCAGGGAAGACTTTGAAGTAACAAACCAATGCTGTGTTTGTCCACTTCTGTCACGTTAAGACAGTTAGACCAAGAACAATGAAACATTTTTGGATTTGTAGATTAAACGAGCAGACACAGGTGAGGCCAAATGCAGCTAGATGACTGCAGTGCCTCCATGGGTGAACAACAAATAAATTTCTAAGGTTGGAATTTTAAAAACCACATTATTCATATCTTATGATGGACACTTAAAGAGATTTTCTATGAGGGTAATATAGAGCTATACATACACCACTATATGACAGTGCAGGTTAACTCTCTAGACATGTCTTTCTCCAGGGACTAAATGTGTATTAGGTACCACAGGTAGGTAACTAATGTTGTTTGAGTTTAATCTAGACTGCAATGTTAGATCGAATTCCTTCCAAAAAAAAGGAATTTTGCTGTCTAGGATTTGAGTTTAGCTTGCATAATGCTCTGAATATCCTTGCCAGGGTATATGCTGCAAGGGACATTTTCGTAGTTTCTCTTATATATTTATATTAACACACTGAAAAGTAATATATTCAGCACATGTCAGATTTAAGAATAGAAGAAATATCTGAATGTTTTGGGGTTTTCAGGTTTTTTTCCAATTTTTTTTTAATATAATGTGTGTCATTCAAAAGAGGACTTTCCCGGCTTTAGGAGCTGTAAAAACAGCCTTCCAAAACATTGAAGAAATATGTCCTTTTTAAACACGTGAGATCTGAAAGGAGAGGAGTGGGTGGTCTTAGCCCTGCAGAAGGTCTCTGATCTTCTGACCTATTAGACCATTAATTCACCTAACACAACCAATGACTATTTTAGCCTAAGAACACAAAGAAAGGTGGCAATAAATATAAATTATTAAATGAAAGGAAGAGAAACAGGCGATTCAAGGTTTTCCTCCTCCTGAGAAAACCAAGAAGTGTATAGGCTATTCCATTCTGTCTATTCAGCAAAGATACCTACTTGGTCATGCCAAGAAAAAGTAAGATTAAATTACCATGGGTACCAATCGGGTACCCAACTACTGGAATATAGTATGTAACTGACCTTTAACGTATGTACTGGGTGCACACTCTTAACCCAGCTACTCATTTTATTTGATGTTTAGCCACTGTTTTCTGCTTGGGCCAAGGGATTTTGCATACTAAAGCCACAATTTCTAGCTAATAATCATTTAACTGCAAATGTTGGGTGAAACGGGAGCCACACACGGATCTCCTGGCTGGTTTATAGGGCTGCTCTCGTATGTGTCTCCCAGCTTCAGCTTCCTGCAGAGCAAATTGTAGCTCACAGACTTTTGGCCAAGGGTCTGTAAGGCAGAGTCTAATGTAACTTGCTGTTTCAGTGCCATTGAAAACATTGAGGAAAAGCAATTGCACTGGGTCTAACTTATCATCAAGTTTGGCGTCTTCTGATTTCTTTTTTTTTCCAGAGAGCACTCTCTAAACATCTCATAACAGCAAACAGAGCCAGACAGCATGTGGAAAATGAGAATATCCTCCCAAGACATAAACCATTAGACAGCACTTGCTCTCTATTTGAAAACCAGAAATAAGACAATTTTTCAGTCAAATAGCAAGCCTCCACAGTGAAAACTTTACTGAGGTTTTGAGAAAACTCCCAAGTCTGATTAGAGACCATAACTACTAAGAAGGAAATATCATGTCTGAGTCATTGGAGTGGAGACTCTGTCCACGATTTTCAGACCCTCTTCATGCTCTTGGGTAGTTCATTTGATCTCTCTGCTAATGCCCCTGCAGAATGGATGTACTAATATTCTTGTCTGTCTTTGCCTTCTAAGCACTCAGTGAGGGAGTACGTCTTAATGTGTGTTTGTAAAGCACTTTGCAGAAAAACACTTCCAGAAACTACTCAAATGCAAAGCATATTCTCACAAACAGCCCTTTTCCTCCCTTTCAATCCCTCTCGCAGTTCCTTATTTTTAATATTTCATTGGTATTTTGCCAATTACCAGATAAGGAGTTAATCTCTTTGGTGTCTGGTTTGAGCAATTGAGTTTATGCTAGTGGTGTCTGCTGAGCGAGCAGACTTCTGCAGTGGCTCTGCACGGGTGGCACAACAGGCATAGACTTGTGTGTGCCACCAGCCCAACCACAGAAAAGATGGTGCAGAAGTACCTAGCGATAGTGCTGGTCTCAGTGATGCCAGCAATGGACTGTGTTTCACCTAACATGCCATTATAATCCCATCTAAACTGCCTGCATCTTTTATAACCGCAGCTGCACAGTAGCCAACCTCTAGATATTTTCTATTCTCCTTTGGATTCAAATGCCATAGCATGTTTCTTTGAGTGTAACCATAGGACTCGCCACATTTCCTAGGCTGTTTGGTCATTTCTTGGAGAGTCTAATTGCTATCTTTTTTTTTTTTTACAGTTGGCTACAGGATTGGAAAAAAATTATCTAAGATTTATGCCAAGACAGAATGTTACAAAAAAATAAGTTAAAGAGTTGTCTGCCCACTGAATCTATTCCAGTGGTCCTTTATCAAATTAAATGTGCTGTACTGGTGTCAGTGGAAATGTTACTGTAGCAATGAAGGTAGGACTGGGTTTACCTAGTCAATAAGTGCTTAAAATTTTACTCTTGACTGAATAAAGTCAGTGCTGTGAAGACTGAAAATCCAAATTTGTGGAAGAAATGTTTTTGCCTTGGTGAGAAATAGTGATAAAAGTGTACACAAAACCAGGTTTTGGTACATACTCAAAGGACATTTGTGTTTGTATCAAAATACTTATCTCTAGAAGACATGGAGAGGTGATCAGTGAAGGAATCCCACTAGCTAAGATGCAGAAAACCAGATTTACGTAAAGAAAAAATACAAAGTGGAAATAAGAGAATTAAAAAAGACGGTGATTATCTTGGAGAGGTAAGAAAGTATCTGAATTTCTGGTTAACATTGTTCCTAAGAAGTAAGGATTATAAGACTTGGTTATTTTATTTTTCATTTTCTATTTTAATTAAAGATAGAGCAAGCTGAGGATGTCAATGTTTGGTCAAGAAACTGGTAGGCACTCCCCACCTCTGAGCTCACATGAGTTTGGTTTGTCTGTACCAGAGCTGGGACAAGTTTTGCTCTGCTGTAGTGGTTCATTTCAGGCAACTTCAATTATGTAAGTGGGCTTACAGGGAACATTCTTCATCATAGCCTTCAATCATTGATTTCTGCTGGAAAAACTAACATGCTGAGATGCATTTCTACATCTTTGGAAAGGTACAGTGCATTTTGTTAGGATTTCCTTTCCAATGTTTTGAGAAACAGCAAACAGATTACACCCTGATCTTGACAATCCACACAGAGCTTAAACCACTCTCATTTTATCTCAGATTCTCACTTACTGTAAAGAAGCAGGACACAGGGCAAGGCAGATGCTCATGGAGAGGCGAGCACAGGCCAAGCTAGCCCAGGGGTGTGCTCAGACTGAGCACGATACAGACAGACACGGTGCTGGGCAGCACCAAGCCCAATATAGCTGCATTCGCAGGCTCTGGAAAGCAAAATAAACATAGTCCAAATGCTGTGGAACAGACTTGGGCCCATGAAGTCCGGACTGAATGAAACAGAGCTCAGTGCAAACATAGTCCGAAGGCAGTGGAAAGCAAACTCAGGCAAATAAACTCCAGGCTCTGTGAAACAGAGCACAGATAGACACACTCCAAGCACAAGTAGAAAAGCAAACAGAGACAAATATAGTCTAAGCTTAATGAAGCAGATAAATGAAACAGTAGCTGTCTCGCTCTCCAAGCAAAATCTAAGCAACTTACTCCAAAACCACCAAGCTGGAGCAACATGTCCTCTTAGAGGAAAGCTACAGTGTTCCCTTCCCTTCCCCATGCCTTCCACTCACGTTCAGTGTGGTAGAACTTCCTCTTCACTCTTCAATGATTTATAGTAACTGCTGTGGATCAAAAGCTTCCAAATGTTTGTATTCCTTCAGGAAAATGTAAAGGCTTTGGTTTTTTCAAGGGAACATTGTGATGGACTAAGGAGACCTTACTCAAATATATATGTATATGTACAGTTTCTTTTTGCACATATATAATGTTGCTTTAGAGAGGATGAAGTAGAGACAACAGAGACTAGGTAGTAGTCCACATATGTATGTAAAATAATGAAGAACGGAGAAAAAGGGAAGCTAAATGCATCAGAGACATTTTACACCAGAGAGATACATAATTAATATGAAGATAATGTCTGAAGTATTTAAGAATCTGAGAAAGCTTCCAATGGTTAAATTTTTTTAAAGAAGATGACACTGTTAGTGATGCAGAAGATAAACATCCAGTAAATATTCCTATTCCATATTGAAAAAAAAGGATAAAGTACTTTCTTCATCTGAGGATGATGAAATATTTCACAGTCTATTAGTAACTGTAGAGGATGATAAAGAGCACGTTTTTAATGTATCTTGGAGGACCAGGAAGATTCCCATGAAATACGAGAGGGCTATAATCAAAAGGGGCAGGCAGGATGACACAGGCAGCACCAGGTCAATAAGGTTGACCTGTCTTGGTTAAAATAATGAATCAATTGATGCAGAAGTCAACTAAGAAGGAAATAATGAAAGGAAAAAGAATTCATGTCATTCAATGTATTTAACAGGAAATAGGTCATATCAGACAAACCTGATTTTATTGTCAGTGGAGATAACTTGTAATTCTGTAGATGTAATATACAGAACACTGTGCTTAAAAGTAGTGTCACACAGCGACAATAAACGTTAAAAGCTTCAAGAAGAACAGGCTGAATATCAAACAAATTTTTAATTTTTTTTTTTTTTAAATCTGTCAATGGAGAATCACAAAGAAGTTGATAGTATTTCAGGGAATTCCCCCATGGCCAAATCTTTTCAGTGCTTTTATCAATCTTTTGAACTAATTTTTAACATTTGTTAAAAGCAAACCAAACCAACACTGCCACCTTGTATCTCAAAGGCTAGCAGAATAAGCTAATGTAAGAGTCAATATTTGGAGTGAAAAATCTGGAGATGGGCTAAGTGTGGCCCATTTGACCAAATAAAATGTTGCATCTATTATGAAAAAATAATAGAGGTAGAAAGTGGCAACCTGTAATGTGGAAAGCAATACTGCTGAGGAGAAATTAGAACTTTGAGGTGCAGGTAACTCTATGGCCAAGACTGAAACATTGAGGCAGGAAGGATTAAGGTACTGTTGAAGAGACAAAGACGAGAAGCTTAGGGAGGAAGAACAGAAGGGGTGTACTCCTTGCTAGATAATGGGAAACACTTCCAAGATAGCCTCAACTTGCTGAGGGAACAGCTTAGCTGTCCACAGAAAGTCCCTGAACTCTCACTTGTTACACCTGGCATGAACATCCACAGCGTACAGTGGCTGCTACCTGTTGTCATTCAACTGCTGCTTCCCAAGGCAGGCTGAGAGCCCTGGGAAGGTAAAGAGAATTAGTAGTTGGGGATCTGAAGCTCTACTCATGTCCCTCTCTGAGCGAACCCTCCTTATGAATCAGAGACATTTGTATCACATCTATGCAGGTCTCGCACACTACCTTGCTCAGTAGACCTTGCGTGATGGAGACGAGTACATTGTGCCAATAAAAACATCAATCATCTTACACAAAATTCAATTACCACCTTTGGCTACCAGCTTATTATGTTTTCAAAAGTTTCCTCCCATGCTCAGTTTGCCAGTTTCCACCAGATTCAGAGTAACTTTGTTGCTCTAAAATAGCAGAGTAAATGCTATCCATCCTAAGGGGTCTATTCTACCTTTCACCTAACTAGGGCAAAAGAATGCAAAGTCAAAGTAACTAAAAGCCACCCACGCTCCTCAAAATAATAATAAAAAACCCCAACAACTTTTTAATGCTTTTTATTCTTTGCTATGGCAGCTAGCTATCATTTTCCTTATTCCAGGAGAAGATATTTGAGTGAAAACTTCCAAGCAAATTTATCTTCTGCTTGTGCTTTACTTAATCACACTAACTTAACTACTTTCAGTCTCTTTCTGAGTGCAGTTCCCTGCCAGCCATTTAATTTTCTTTGCAAGTATTACACTCTCTGTAGCAGAGCTCGGTTCATATTTTGTACCCAAGTTGCACGGATAACTGAAAAAAGTTGCTATTGTCTTTGTTAATTGCAAGTCATACATTACTGCTAATGTACGATAATCCTGGGCCTCAGCTGATGGAAACTAGGACAGCTCCACTGTTGAGCTGCGCCAGTTCTACACACTGAAGGATGAATTCATCAGTGGAAAGCACTTGCCATGCCAGTGACAACTAAACCACCATAAGGTGAATGTAGTCACCATTCCTAGAAAAGCCTTTAAGCAAAGCCTTTAAGCAGTGACAGAGAAAGCAAATGTGTTCTCCGCCCTCCATCCAAGGTTGCCTTCTTTTACAGAAACAGATCTCAGGACTCAAATTTACCAAGCACAAGGACAGACAGTCACAAAAGCAGGTAAAAGGTGAGGTGTCTCATGACTTTTCTTACTGTGGGGGCTGCCTATCAAGCTTTGTGTGTCAGTAAGAAAGGGATAAACTCTTGACTTTCCTACTGAGGCTGTTTCATGGAGCCAAAAAAACGGAGACAGCGTTTCTTGTCCAGGATTAGGACAATGACTAAGAGGCCTATCATCTGCTCATGTTCAGTGACTTCTCAATCAACAATTGTTCATTATAAACCATGGGAACAGTTGCCAGTGCAGGAATCCAGGAACTAGAACCCAAGTCCTCTCCACGGTTGCCAACCAAGGATTCCAATCACCTTCTTTCAGCCAATCACCTTCTCTCAGCCTCTCTAGTCCATTACATTCATAAGACTTTTCTCCAAAGTAGAATGGCTTCAACAAGAGGGATAAAATGTGCTCCCTGCTCCAAGTATGGTTTAGTTTTTAGGGGATCCTCAGGGTACTTGGGCCATATGGGCCTGAAACTCAGTCAAGAGAACCAGGAATAGGCTATTCACATTCTAAGGTTGTGAATACTGCATAAAATGGTTTGGCAATACTTTCTTGGCTATACTTTAAAAGAAAGGAATGATCTCCACAACAGCTTCCAAGAAAATGACCTAAGTACCTTATTCCAGGAAAAGTTTCTGGGAAATACCTCCTCGCAGCTCAGAGTTAGGCACTCAAGTCCAGGAGTAGGAGCTGTAGAATTGAAGTAATTTCCTATCGACCAGCAAAGCATTCTCTCTGCTCAGGTCACTCACTAGCACGTGGCCCAGTTTGAAGTAGTTCACCCCTTTCCTTAATTTTATGAGGAGCAGAGATGCCTAATTCAGAGTTCGGGATTACACGGTTTGAACCAAATCCATGAAAGCTGCAGTAGAATAAAATGGCAAGTGCCAAAATTTGAAAGACCTGGCTCTGAGGAGGAAGACCTCCAGACATAAAATGACCAAGCAATGGAATATATTCAGTGTCACATTGTCCACAAGAAATACACAAGAAGTAACACCAGCGCCAGTGTAATTGAATGCACAACTTGAGATGAGTGAAAGATGCTGGATTGTTGGAGAGCTCAGAAAGGCAAACGCTTGTATGTGAGTACACACAGGCAGAAGTGTCAAAGCAAGCCTATGCTCCATTCCCATGGGCCATATTATCACCATCTGGGAGATGACTGATATTTATTTGTCTAGCTTATGCACACACACCAGCACTGCATTTTAGATGAAGTCTCTCAAGTTAAATAGTAAAAGGAACAATAAGACAACCTGCTGACAACTCCAGCTCAGACTAAAAGAAACAGCCAGGAATCTCACAGCTTAGAAGTAACTGAAAACAGTTATTCACCCATACATTTTCACTTCAGTGATAAAATGGCATGTTTCTCTGTTTATATACTAAACTTTGTAGGGATGTGGACTGCATTTTCACTATGTAGATTTAAAGTACATCAGGCAAATAGAAAGGCCCCATACATTATCTGGGAGAAGGAAGGGTCAAACTGAGCCTCTATTTTGAACTTCATGGGGTTTTTTCCACTTAAACCAAATGAGTTTGGCCCACAAAATTTGCAGCAGCTGTGAGGTTCTGCAGTCAGTTTATATAAGCTTTACTGAGTTTATGCTTGGAGAGTGCTGAGTGGTTAGGGGGATACTCCGCACTAAACTCTTGCCTCTTTTGGGAAAAAGTGTATTAAGCTGTCATTTTTGTGTGCATAAATAGGAAATGTTGAATCAACTTCTGCCTTTCTAGACATCTCGTTTGTTTTTCAGCCGCATTTTTTTTTGAGGTTTGATAATTTACGTATTAACTTTGAACATTTGGAGGAAGAAAGCCACTGAAATGCTGTTCTGCCCATTTACTTGGGAGCAGCGTTGATGGAAGATACAGATGGCGTGCATATGTGAAGAAACTGGGAGACACAAAGTTTTGCGGGAACCTACTCCTTTGCTTGCCGAAGCATGTAAAATGTTAGTTATCAGAATCTGGGTCGGAATTATTGTATGAAATGATGTCTCCTGCCTATTAATTTCTCCTTCCAAAAATTATAAAGCAAGATATGATAATATTGTGTTTTCTAATGTCTTGGTAATGTTTGTTTCCACAGCTGTTCTAAAACCTGTCTCAATCTCAAATTCCAGACACTGACCAAGAAGGGTCCCCTACAGGAAAGTACCTTGACTGCACTAAGAAGTCCCAGTCTCCCACCATGAGTAAATACCTACATTCTTAAACAACCAATAACACTCCATAATCTAATGCATTTGACAAAGATGGTGGCACAGCTTCTCGGTTGCCTACAACACTGTGTCATCTTTTAACGTACCACAAACATCTACTGAAATCCCGCAATGAAAATCAGATACATAGTTCTGTGCATCTCCCTTGTGTGGTGCAAATGACTAAGCAGGACGCGAGGCAATACTGAGCTGTACGGGTGGGCAAAATGCTCAGTTTTATGCTGCTGTAACTCCAGATTTTTCAACAGAATTGCACTTCAGCGAAGCCAGTGGTGAGACAGATCTATCCACCATACTTTGTATCTATGATTATAGCTTTAAAGATCCACTTCAAGTAGAAGAGAGGTTTTGATATTGTATGTCAGCATATGAAACAACCATTTTTTTCTTATGGGTGTCAACTACTTCATTCTTGAAGATTATTCTGTTATGCATCTATCGAAATGAATATATTACATTTAAATATTAGCAGTGACTCATAGACCGCTAAAAACTACAGAATCCCAGATGATGAACAGTTAGAAATATACATTTTTACAGATCCTTTTTGTGGTTGGTATCTTTAATAATGTCAAATGATTTACCAATGTCTCTTAGGAGTAAAGCAGTGAAGCCTCACGTTTGTTAGAAGACTGATTCAGTTTGTTCTCAACTTTTTTGATTCAGTTTACTATCATCTGGGACTAGTTCTCAGTCTGATGTTTGGAGGGGTTTTGGGGTTGTTTTTTTTTTTTAGAGTGAGGGATGTAGCATAAAAAGAATAAGTCATGAACTGGAATGGGGACTAAGGGCTTGTTGAATATTTTTAATGTAGAAATAGATCTCAGAGTGCTTAGGATCATAGATTATAGAATGGTTAGGATTCACACAAAGCAAAGACTACAGATACTTTCTTCTTTTTCTAGCTTTAAAATTAAGTAGCTCTTTTTGTGACATGATTGATCCCAACCAGGGCTTCATTGCAGCCTCGGGCAAGGGGAAGTCTAAGGAGAATCCAGTTTCTTCACCCCTGACAGCCTCTCCCAGGCACTATGTTCTTCCTGAGACAGTTTTCAGCAACAGTCTAACCCAATGTTATCAGTCTGCAATGCTGAGGACTGGTCTTGTAGGAGAAGATTCAGGACAGAAAGTAGATGAAGGAGAATGAAGAGATGACAGAGTTAGGGAGAGAAGGCAGATAGGAGGATGTGGAATTTTACGTGGTTGATACAAGGCTACAGGGTAGCCGCTGCATGTTACTTACAGGTAGCCTCTGTACCCTAGTTACCAGTGAGAAGAAATGGGAGATGAGACTGGGCAATAGAACTTTTGTGGACACACAAAAATGTACACGCAGCAAGTTTATTACATTTTTAAGTAATAGTTAGGAACAGGATATATGAGGAATATCTAAATAACCACATAAACTTGTCTTAAAAAATCTCTTCAACTTGTTCATCCCTCTATTCCTTATCTTTTCAAAGATTTCATTAGCTGCATCATTTCTTTCGCATTTGCCACTTCAAAGCAATATTAAGGTAGATTCAAACTAATGTCCTGGCCTATTCAACTGGTGAATATTAGCTGTAGCCAGCAAAGATTTCTCTCCTTAAGACCAAACACTTAAAACCATGGCAGGTACATGGGTGTCTCAGTCCCAGCTCCAGTTCACACCACAGCAGCCAGCTGTTTCAACCGACAGAGAATCAAGCTATCATCTCCCAAACCGCAAACATACTGCATCTTATTCAAAGTGAAATAAGAGACGTGTTGCCTTTTGACAGTTTGGGGAACAGGTGGGGAAAGTTATATTGTCATTCTTAGCGTTTTCTTTTTGGTCTAATTATTACATAGTTTCTAAGCTCTTATAGGTTTTGTGAACTCTAGCAACAGATACCTTTCTTTTTTTTTATTAACCATGAAGAATAGAGGTTTTATGAGTAAACCAGAAGCCTTGAATTTCATTGCATGGGCGAGGGGGTATTATAGTATTAATTCTGCATTTTACCCACTTTCCATATACATTGATCCTAGACAACTTTGGAGATGAAAACCTGAAAGCCACTGCAGAGTCTATGCATCGGAGAACCAACCGTTAAGACCGTAAAACCATGACCTGGTCTTAATGCATGTAGGCAGAAAACTGCACCCTGCTGACGGAAGAATTTCCACATGCAAAGCGGCATCAATGTCTTTCTTCTGCCTGAGTTTTGATTCCTTTTCATAAAATAAATACATAAATAAATAAAATTCTGCAGTTAGAGTAAAATACCAGAAACCACTAATCTTCCTTGATACGGGTGAGAGTGTAGCCAACAGATTCACTGTTCACTTGATCTAGTAGTTGGGTGTTATTAAAATTATGTTCTCTGTCTTACTGCTACTACTCTGGGTTTTGTTCATTCTGTTCTCATTTCAGTATGTATTTCCATAAGGAAACACAGAGCCTACAAGTACGCAGATGCGCCCCAGTGTAAAACACCACTGCTGCACCCAACCTTACTTTCAAGATGTGAATCTTTCTAGGGCACTGATTTTGTTCATCTTCCCAATATGCAGTCTGTGTTCTTTTTCCTATCTGGTCCAAACCTCAGTCCTCATCCTTAATTTCTCGGTGTATTTCTAACTCAAAACTTGCAAGCCGTTGAGCAAAAAAACCCCGACTCAGTGCCTTACAGAAGGTGTGTTTGGTAGGCTGCCAGGTCAGTTCTTTACACTGTAAAGACCTTGGGGTTGGGGCCGTATCTCCATTTATACTTGTGAATAATCAAACACATGTACAGCACTCTGGGTCTGATCCTGTATATCATAACCTCAGTGACGTGGGACCAGATGCTATATGAACAAATGGGAATCTGTTGCATTCACATAGTGCCTTTTTTCCAAGGAACTCAAAGCACTTTACAATCTTTAAGCCTCACCACATGCCTGTGGGGTACAGCAGGGTAAGTAGGCCTGTAGCATTCTTTATAGAGCCAAGTACATTTATTCAAATGTAGCTGAATAATAATAATGCAACCATGACCTTCCATGACACTTACGTTCCTCAGGAACAATGAAACTGTCAGCCACAAGGGTGAGACTCATGAGTCTGGGTGACAAAACTTTTTCGGCAGCTGGCCCACGACTGTAGAACTTACTTCCGTAATAGATTAGGATGACCACGAACTTCACCGCCTCCAATGCAAAATGCAAAACCTACTTCTTCAATTTAGTTTTCCCACCCTACCAACAAATCAGCAAAACAACCTTGATGGAAAACAAGAACTCCTCTGTAGGGTTTTGTGAGTCATGCCACAGATTCTAACAGACAATTACTGCTCCTCTATGGGATCTGTTTAGCATGTTTCAAAAATGCCCTGTTTCAAAGATTTCATTCTTAAATCTGGAGATTTTTAATTAATTTAAAGGGAGCAGGATCATATTCTCAAGTTTACTTTTAGAGAATTACTTTTGCAGGGGTGAAGTGATGGCAAAGAAAGGTATTTAACCTTAATTTCTTCAAAATAAGTTTTTCTACACTGCTATGAACCTGTGAAATACACAGTTTCCAATCCAACAGTGGACGTGGAAGAGATATTTAACAAAGACCACTCCCTTTGGGAACACAAAAAAAAATTAAAACCGATCTACAGGAAATATTTGGAAGCTAAGACACCAGACTCCTTCTCTGAGAGTAGTATGAACTCTGCAAGTCTGCAGGTCAGAGGTACAATTATCTATGCAAAAAAATCTATGCAATATTGATCAACATTGGCCCTTCACACAACACTCTGATCACCTATATTGGAATGGCACATCACCACATGATTGTTTCTAACTGGCCATTCCTCAGAGATGGATGTTAAACTAAACATCAGACTTAGTGTGCAGGCACTGTGTAACGTGTATCGCTGCTTTCCAACTGGTTTACTGTCTTCCAGAGACAATTTAGAGTTCTAAACAAAGCAGAAACAACCACTATTCCTCACACAAATCTCTTTGTCGTCCACTCTCGTTTTGCTAAGATGCCACTTTCCCCCGTTGTTTCCCGGTCTCCTTACTCTTTAGCAGGCACTCCTCCATCCCCTTATGTTCCCCCTGCGCATATAGTAAGGCTGGAGTTGCCACAGTCTCCTTAATGTCTAATCCTTTAACACTGGGAGAGCATTGTATTGCAGCCCTAATGCAAGGATGAATTCTGGAATGTGAAGCCTGGAGAGAGGCTTATAGAATAAGAAAGAAAGAAAAAGGGAAGAGGAAAAAGGAATTGAGAAGAGAAAGAAGTCAAAACCACACATGGGACAGAAGGAAAAAAAGGGGATTAGGTGACAATATCCGACTGCACTGAAGGGTCAGGAGAATTAAGCTTCAGAGCAGCTTGCTCAATGTGTGCTGGGATAAAAAGACTCTGATATGAATGGAGGTGGTTCAAGTGCAGGCACATTGTGGAATGCAATAGGAGTCTGCTAGGGAACATTTAAGAGAGTTGTGCACCACTTTCATGTAGCAAATAATATATATTGTTTGCTGGGCAGAGATCTGAGCCTCCCTGTCACTTTTACAAGGTTGTTACAGAGGAACTAGAAATACAAGAATGGAATGAAATGGAATAGCATTACACTAAATAAAATAATAAATCAAATAAACAATCTGAGCATGTACTTCTAAGATTTATTATTACATATGATATTTATACTGAATATGAACTTAAAGCTATAGATCTATATCCAAAAACAATCAGCACGCTTGACATCAATGCAGTTAGATCTAGTTTTAGCAAATACTTCAGAGCCTGATTTTTAATACCTAGTTGCACTGCATGTGCATAATCTTTTCATCAGGCCAGTTTACATGCAGTTATTGATCTTTCTAAGTCATGTAGGTGCTGTAGGACACTGAGTCATTGTGATTTTCATATATAATGAGAGCACATCTATACAACTCAACTGTTGAACTGAAAAACTGCAGATACTTTACCTTCTCATGTAGTTTATTCTAAACTTCCAATTTATCTATTCGCTTATTGCAGACAAAATATTTAGAGACAACCTAAAAATGTCACTTTATAAAAAACACTTCTTTACATCTTCTTGCAACACAGACACTGAAAGTTAAAAGAGCTGGAATCTGAGAAAATGCTCTCTGTCTTGATACGCTTTTTGCTCCAACATGGCTTCCTAATAAAAGATGAAATAACAGCCTCATCTCTGTCTGGCATGACTATCCATCTATGAAGCAGAGAGAAAATTGAGAAACATGAGAGATGGAAGAAACAAGTCATGAATAATAAAAGAAAGTGATTCTTAACTATGTAAAGAGAATTCATTCAAGTCAACCATCTGGCACAGGGCACATCCTGCAGAGAGCGCAGCCATGGAAAAATGACAAAGTCAGTTCAGTTGATGTTTCCCGAGAAGACACCACAGGAGACAAAGCTTGAGTGGAGCACCACATCCAAGCGACTGGCACTAAAACCAATTTGATATTGGTATGAAGCACACCAGTCCCTAGTGCCTGCTTCAAACAGATCCAAAGAACTTGGGTACCTTAGAAAAAAAGGAAAATGCTTTCTGCTCACTTTCCCTGCTGCAGAGAGGTTTAGGGAATCTCACACAAGTAAACCTGAAGGTGGCTGCATGTGTGACTTGCATGCACTTTATTTTCTTTTTAAAATAGAAGGGAGAACATAATTCATACCAAAACAAAACAAAATCCAACCCCCAAGCACACCACCCCTACAGAAATAAATAGAAAGACTTGCTCGGTTTGGAGTGAGTAGGACATGTTTCCTTCCTCCTCCCCAGCGGTAACACCAATGACCTGACCCAAGACTTGACCTGGAAGCTGAGAAAAGAAGAAAAAAACCCCAATGTCCCAGGGTTTTCAGGGTTCATGACAGCATCTTTAGGAAGATGTATGCCTGTGCGTAGGCATTAGGGAAATACTGTATCATTTCTTCCCTGGAGACACAGATGTGAAAATGTTGTCAATGTATATTTGCAACTATTACTTTTCTCTGACAGAAGACAGAAAAAACGTTTCCAGTGAGTTCAACAGCAATATTTTTATTGACTTCAGTGGAACTTGAGTTTTACTCCCAGGTTCTAAATATATCATGAGAGTTCACAGTCATATCAGCAATTCCTCCCTTGTCATCCATATCCTTAAAAAATACATATATTTCCTTTATTTCCTGCATCCTCCTTGAGTTAGTTGTTTGTTGTTTGTCCCATTATAGCACAAGCCAGCTAACAGCAAGGCCCCAGAGCCTCAAAATCAAAACAGCAGCAACACACGATGTAGTTGCTGGCTGCGGGGTACGGCTGGCTGAGCCGGGGCTGATGTAGGAGCTGGAGAATCTGCTGCCTCGTGCAAGCAGACAGCACGGTCCCTGCACTGCTATGTCATGTGCTCTCCTGATCTCTCTCACAGACACAAGATATCTTGCCCAAACACTCAACTCAAATAATACAAAAATTCCCAAAAGAAACAAAGAAATTTTTCTGCATGAGTTGTGGGTTTTTTTTTCTTTAATTTTTATTTTTCTTCACAAGCCCTTCCCATAGAGATAGCTGTCTCAGAGTTAGCTTTTGGTGTCACATACACTCCTCCCCACATCCCTCCTCCTGCCTCCTCTTCCTCCTCAATCACATGTACTCTAATAATGATAAAAAGTAGGGGCAAAATGTGAAAAGAAAGAGAGAGGCCCTCTTCTAAAAACCACCGAAAATAAAGGATAGGATTACTCAGCCTCATTCAGAGTCCCACTATAGGTGACAGAAGCTGTGAGTGAAGAACAGAAATCGCTTTCTTTTCTACTTTTAAACCTTTAGACCTCCTGCATTAGGGTAGCACAAAGTTGTGGTCTTCACAGCTCAGATGACAGAGGAACTGTTCCACAAAACCTCCTAAATGTTGCCTCCTCACAAGGGCCAAGCTGGTCTGAAGGGTTGAACCAAGACATGCGGGCACCATGAAGGGATAGAAGCCGCGTAAAGCAATGTCTACGAAGGTAGGACCTCTAAGCAGCAGCGTCCCTCCTCACCAGCCATCTGCTGACCTGGTGAGCTCTTTTCCAGCCGTTATTCCTGGTCTGGGTCTAGAACAAACAATGAACTCTTAAGTAACATTTGTCTGACTTGCCTTTGAACTTAACCCAAATGAAACCTGTAGGAATCCAAATGAAATTCAGGTAAAATTTTTCAGTAAATCACAATGCCAGCTGGAGTCAAAGGTAGAAAACACATGAGGAAAAGACTAATTTAATATTGTTCTTATCAGAAGGAAGACACTTCTGGAATCTCAGGAAGCAGCTCACGGGCTACCTGAGCCCATTCTGCAGGTGGGAGACTGCCTGGGTAGTCCAAATAAGATTTGACAGTATCTAGACTGTTACGTTCACGTCTAAGCCATAGGAAATTGTGTAGTCTAGTCACAGCAGTTATAAAACTCTTTCGTATATAAAATATTTTCTTCAGTAGATAAAGCATAACGTAAAATGTAGTAAGTACAAACATGACAGGGCTTTATATGATTTTGCCCCACATAAATCACAACCCCTGCCTAGGAAGCAAGCTCATCTCTCTGAAAAAAAATTAAAAAAAGCATGGGAAAACAGAAGAGAACAGCTGTTCAAAAAGTTTGCCTGTCAGGCAGAGGTAGGCAGTAATTATTTTTTGGTAAAGAGCCATTGGTTTCTTTTGCCTACACTGCTCAGTGGATGCTTGCCCTAGCATTTTTCCAAAGGAGTTATCTTTAATTCAGGCCTCTTAATCATAGCTAGCAAAAGAGAAAGCAACGTGGTGCTTGGTCGGTTTGTGGTGCAACTACCAGCAAGTTGGTTACACTTCTTTCCTTTCCAGTGGAACATATTTCTTCCTGTGACAACACTCAGTCTTTTTTTTCCATGTTGCCCTTGAGCACATGAAAACAACGTGCACTTTCAGTACCTCCAGATCAAATGAAGACTTATCATTTAAGAAGAGAAAGTGTCACCATGACAGCTGAGTGTTAAGCCTCATTTTGAAAATAAGCGCTTGGTCCAGAGGTTAAAAAAATAATCTCTTTTGTAAAAAAAAAATGAAACTTAGGGCAGCTCCCTAACTGCATACTACTTTTCTATCTGTTCCTGTGTATCCCCCAGGTAACGCAGCCACTGGCAAGGGTACCTGTGAGACTCACCAGCCTGTGCTCACGCCTCAAACATCCTTGCCCAAGTGAATGCCTGGAATCAGACCAACTATTGTTTCCTTCACATTCAACGCCACTGCTGAAGCATGAAGGAAACTCCCACCCTCATCCTCCCCTCCTCACCCTCCTTCCCCTCCCCCTCGACCCACACACAGAGATGTGAGAAAGGAAGCAGATCAAATGAAAGCAGTGAGAAATTATGTTTCTTCATTTCGCTTTGCACTGCCATCTATCTCCCACCACAGCACTAAAAAAGAACAAGGAGAGGGCTTCCTGGCTTATAACCGATGGTCATCTGCCCCAGGCTCCCACCTCTGTGTATTTTCCCACCTTTGAGCGCCCAAGAAATGGGGAAATGAAAGATGAAAGTCCTGGTGCATGAGTAATATTGTGAATACCTCTCACCAAGGGCAGGATTGTGCCCTACCTCCTGCAGCGAACAGCACGTTTTCAAAACGCACTGCTGGACTTAATATTCCAAAACTCTGATCACAAATGAATCTCAAGTTCAAGAGTGCTTTGGTAGCCACAATCACAGAGGGGAAAAAAAGAGTAATGCTCATAATCAAGCAATATAGAATTCCCAAAGAAAGCTCTTCACATTTTAGGAATACGTAACATCTAAAACAATACTGTTTTTTGGAAAACTCTAGCCCAGCCCATAGTTTGTCAGAATAACATTTTTTTGTGAAGCATTAATGACTTAATTGAAGTGTATTGCTTGCATGACAGTTGCACTTATTATATTAGATCAATTAAAAGTGATTTAGTAGTAGAATCATAATCAATGTTCTAGGGAATATCATGCAGACAGTTTCGGAAGGTGGCATATATCTTTCATTTCTCAGGCTTAGTTTTTCTATAGGTTTCATAACTCCCCCATCAAAAGTCCTTTGTAGTAGTTGTATAAAGAAGATAATGCAGAAAGTTGTGTTATATGGGAAGAAACTGGAAAATCCCGTGTCTTTTAAACAAAAGGGCCAAATAACAGGTAATTTGGCTCCAAACAAAATCCAGTACAAGATCAGTGGTCTGTATGGGACCTTAAGGGAGGGTGCAGGTAAGACCGAGCCAGGCTCTCTTCAGAGGTGCCCATGGTTCAAATGAGAGGCAGTGGGCACAAGCTGCAACATGGAAAATTCAGACAAGATAAAATAACTTTTTACCAGAAGAATGGTCAGACCCTGGAGCAGGAGCTCAGAGAGGCTGGAAACTCTCCACCTCAGAGAGACTCAACTAGCCCCTGACCATCTTTCTGTAACTGGATCTAGTCCTGGTGGCATTAGAGGACCAGAGGTGCCTCCCCTCTGATGTTCTCTGTCACTCTAGATTAGATTGACTGCATGTGAAATTGTGTTCTAATTACAAGCGGTGAAGAAAAGTTAATGAATTAATAATAAATCTAGTTTATTATATGCAATAAATAATAATGAATGTGCAATAGAGTACTGTGGAATTTGCAGATTATTAATTTGCTTTTAACAGAATCATACTAACCCCTGCTACTCAGACTTTGCATGTTCCTAGCATCGAATGAGATACCTGTTCATAAAGTTCACTGTAAAGCTTTTAGTCATTTTTCTTCTTGTGACCAAAGATTTGTTTGGGGTTTGTTGTTTTTCTTTTTTCTTTTCTTTTTTTTTTTTATTTTCCACAGCATAACCTAAAATGAACCTCAGATCAAAGTCACTCTGCTCTATTCTGAATACTATGCCTTTCGCTGCAGTGTCTGAGAGCCTTCCAGTAATATATTACACAATGTGATTAAAAACTGTCACGTGTTATTTGTTTCTCATCATCTCCCCAGGGATAAACTCAGTCTAAGTGTTTCACTGGTGGGAGTTTTTGTTTGGTTTTGTTTTGAAATATGTGAGAATGATCTGGTAAATGAATATTGCCAGGTCATTTTCATTTAAGTACAAGATTGATCCTGAACCCTCTTCCATGTTACTGTTTCACAGGGAGATAAAAAGATCAGGTACGTGCTATTGCTATATATATTTAGTACAAATTAGGAAAAATGGCCATGAAAAACAAAATCACCAAGGAAAAATTGCCATGATGAGGTTCAACTGGCAGCCAACAATGAAATTAAAATCTATGATCCAATATGCCCAGATGCATTGATATTGCAACGTGCTGAGGATCTTTTCACTGATACGTAGTTTTCACTGATATGTAGTATCCTCACCTCTCATTAGTCCAAGAGTTGACGAGGTCACTTTAGAGCAAATCAGTAATTCATGGGATTTGACTTAAAGAGAGTGCTAGGGTGAAGTCAATAGGTAGACTTGGTTGGAATATCTCCCCATGAATAGAAGCGCTGCCCTTTTCCCCAAAGGAAACGTAACCATCAGAAAACTTCATCACGAGCAAGATCTGGTGAAACTCTTGGCTTTCCCAAACAATGCCATCCCACGACAACAAGCAACACTCTCTTTGTGAAAGATATATGTGGTGAAAATAACGAGACGGCTTCTGCTCACGGACAATTCAAGTCAGTATGAGTCAGATATGCTCATCAAATCAGGGGAGAATCTTGGCAGAATAAACAAAAATCCCAATTCAGGCATTTTCAGCACAGTTTTAATATA
Organism: Apaloderma vittatum; assembly: GCF_000703405.1. Lineage (NCBI taxonomy): Eukaryota > Metazoa > Chordata > Aves > Trogoniformes > Trogonidae > Apaloderma > Apaloderma vittatum. Next base: position 76,830 of record NW_009712173.1, read on the forward strand.
TATTTTTCTCAGTCTTGGCACATACTCCTGTCACCTTTCCACCATCTCCTCTGCGTAGCCCTAAGGGCCAATAATCCAGCTTTGAAGACAGCGCTTTTTGCACAACCCAAACAACTGCCTCAACATGTCTAAATAAGTAGTGGTTTTCTTTTTAAAAAGGAAAAATATAATATTCCACACTAGGTTAAATCATTCATTCACACAAAGTTAATTATTTACATGGAATTTATCATGTACAAATCTCCAAAATCCAGAAATTCAAAAGAGCGGGAGTCATTCCATGAGACCCCTTTTCAAATGTAGAAATTCAGATTTCAAATTTATGTTTAACAAAATTGCAGACACACTTTTCCTACAGTTTTTACAACAAATATAACTGCTGACAAACTCTGGGTTTGCAGAGGAAATGTAAATCATTTTTGCCTGATAAAATTAGCTCATTATTAAAGACATATATCCTCTTCTCTCCACCTCAACTAACTCCCATACTGTTTGGAAATGATAGAAAAAGATTCTGAAGTAGGAGAACTAACTCTCTGAGGTATAGCTTGGGGTGACAAAAAAATTATTCAGATTACTGATAATAGGATTCAAAATCTAAATCATAACACAAATATTAAAAATCATAAATATTAAAAAACCTATGCTGTCATCCGTATAAAGATAGATTTAGAAGTATCTGAAGTCCTATGAGTAGCTGTCCCAATAGGCCTGTATTTGTCAACAGTTTGAAACAGATTCTGTTTTCAGAATTGTATCAGAACTATTGTTGCTTAATGAGTTAGAAATCAAAGTAGTGGTTTCATTCATTATTTGTGCTTCAAACTACAAATTTACTTCAAACTTCAGTAGATTTGGTTCCAAGCAATTGTTTCCATTTTTTTAAAAAATCACATTTTTTTAAAAAAGTATTTTTTTTGTGTAACATATTTTTAACTTTTTCTACAGTTCTCTGCATGGACGATAATTTGCATTCACACCGTAACAAGAATATTTGACGATCTGTCAAAGCAAATCAATCTTCCCTCTCTCTTTAGATACTAATGATGCCATCAATAAAAGATCTAATCATAAACAAATGTTCTGCACAAAATGGTATGCATAATGGTATGACGCCTAAGGATGCAGGGCATGTCATTTTGAATTTATTTAATCTCTGGGAGCCCTGTACAGAGCTAACTTTTGGAGTCTCAAGCAAAACAAGGTCATAACGCCCCATACAGAGTCCGAAACAGAAGAACTTGCACCTGCAAGAGCCCCTTGGTCTGACAGGGCTGCTTGTCTCAGTGTTTCCTCCCCACGACACTGGCCCTGAGGTGACAATTCTCTCTTTGGGTGAGGTGAGGAACAGCTCAGTCGCTCTCGCCTTGAGCTGCTCACAACTTCAGAGCTGCGCTCTCCCTTCATGCTCCCAAGCCTGAGAGAATCTGTTCCATACACACCACTTGGCACCAGGGTTTGTGTTTAATAGATCGTTTACACCCCACCAAACGGTTACCAAAGTATTTTTCAGTGCTCATCGCAGGGAACAGAACAATTTGGTTTTCTATGGGTCTTTGATTTTCTTTGGTTTTCTGTGGATCTTTGATGCTAAAAGAACTCCGCATGCAGTGGTTCATATCCTGGCACCGTGCACTGACTGAGAAGGTAAGCAGAATGATCAGCAGAAATGCAGCAGTGGGCAAGGACTTCTTTTGATGTGAACTGCCTACCTGCTGAAGTGTTAGCTAAAGCTGTCCTAAAGAGGTAAAAGTCTGAGTAGAAATACAGACGGAAGAAAAACATCCGTGAAAGCAAAGAGGAGAAACGTGGATTTGGACAAGAAACAAAGCCACCCAGGCCTCAAGGATCTCTTAGCTGGTTGGTTTTTTGTTTCTCATTTTGGCCTAGAAAACTCCATTCTTTGGTTTCGAAGTTTTTAAGTAAAAGATGAAGCTCTATACATTTCACAGCATTTTCTATGAAAAATGTCATAGTCAAAAACCCCTTTCTCTGCTCAAAATCAATTCCGACCACCCTCCGTGTGATACTAGGAAATTCAAAGGGAGATTTGGGCTCCTGGTGGATATTTGCATTCCAGATGAAGCAGTATGAAAATACAAAAGATAATGAGTGGGAAGAATCACTTTTATGATAAGCCAAGAGGGAAGAGTATCTCTAAGTCATGCAGGGTCTCAAAAGTAAAAGACTAGGTTGAAGGTAGAGCCTCTGCAGGGCTCAAAGACAGTAGCTGTGGGCAGACTGGTGAGTTAAGCATATATCATCAGAGTAAGACATGCATTTTGTTGAGGGAACTGAGAAATTCAGTACTACAAGACTAAAAGGAGAACATGAGCAGATAAGAGTTTTCATTTCAAGAGAACTCTGTACAGGGAGGAAAAAAATCAGTATTTTAGGCATATTGTTTAATATTATCCTTAAATTTGCTTTTTCCACAATCAAGAGCAGGAAAACGAAAGTATTTTATTGAGGAAGAACAAGAATCACACTTGAAAATTCTGGAAAGCTCTGTGTAAAACTACACAGTGTAAAACTACAAGGGCTTTTAAGTGTGCCTTCTGAAAGCAATTTCCTTTCATTTCAGTAACTAGGTAGTAACTGAAGCAAACTGGGGTTCAGAAGTGCAGTCCACCTTTCTAACCTTCCACAGCCCACCAGCGGGGAGATGGGCTAGACCACAGGCATTCTGATTCCCAGCCATTAGTTATCAGCAATTTAGAGACCAAACCTATTCAGACTGGTGAGGGCTTTCTGCACCATGGACTCTGGTTTTTAAGACCTGGCTCACGGAGTTCAGCTAGTGAGGGTTTAATTGCACAAGTGTATACAAACACTGCCATTATGCACCAAAACAGCATGACAGTTTTAAATAGTACTGAGAGAAATTCAAGATACGGAAGACAAAAAAGTAATGTCTCACAGGCTTCCCTATACCTTCTCCTGGATGTAGAATTTAAGAACGAGAACAGTTCAGGGTCAAATGTTTCAGGCTGACCTCTATAGCAGTGCCCCTTTTGAACACTTTTCCTTCTGTCTGCTACAGAGGTTAAAGAGTAGGATATGCCCATTATTGTTTGACCTTGTGTCACTGGGACATTTTAAGGCCCAAATGTGTAGTTATTTTTAGTTCATGCTTTTAGTTTGAAGCCAGGTTCAAGCGAAACAAAATCAGCCAACTTCACAAAGAGAAACAATACAAAATGGTGTCCAGCATTATCTTCCCTTTCAGCTTGACAGTAATAGTTGTCTCCAAGCTAAGAGTTAGTCCTATGCTTCCTGAAGGAATGTTGAATAACTTCCGCTCACGTTACACAAGCGCCTGTCTGTATATCACTTTCCTGTGTGGCCACTTGGCTGCAACGCACACAAAGCCTTTGTAATCCTTAGTTCTATTATTGTTTCCTAAGGATGCATCCTGCTTGAAAAACAGCAAAGGAAGGGAAACGGTATCTAGCATTATTTCCTAATTAAACTGTTTGCATCATTCAAAGTCTGTGATGAGTTCCTTCCTTTTCTCTCCTTCCCTTCTTGTTTACTAAAATCAGGAGATACAAAAAGGCTGCAGGAGCGAGACACAGATCCTAATCTCTAACACAGAAGGTAATGGAGCTTTTCCAGATTTTGACCAGCATCCTGAGGCTCAAATTCTTGTCAACTTGCTACTGTAACCTTGATGGGGACAGTATTCTGTTCAGATGTGCAAGCTTCACTAAAATAATTGAACTTCTGGAGTTTTATAACTGGAGATATGGGAAACCTATTTATAGCAGCTGGGACAATTTGGAACAAGGTCAGTTCTGGATCCAAGCTTTCCCCATACTCAAAATTGTTTGTTTGTATTCCTGTCTGGTGTTTACAGAGATGGGCCTGAGCCATGAGGCTCACATCCAGATCAGAATTCAGAAGTGAGCTTCCCCAGAGTTTGGGGCCCACCTCCAAGACAGTCTTGATGAGCAATGGTCCCTCCTGGCTGTATAATCTCTGCATCTGAGAATATGGGATTTCGTATCTGCCAAACTCTCCACAAAAATTAACTGTTCAATGCTGACACCAGTCCTGAATGGTCAGTCTGAAATGTAAGGACTATCACTCCCCACTACAAAAATAACGATGCTGAGAGGCAGAGACTTGAAATGATATTCAGAGGTTGCAGAATATAGCAGCGTTAGCGAGAAGCCTGGGTCTCCCGGCTTTGCATCCTGGACTCAAACCACTGGACGTAACCTCTCCAAAACAAAACTAATGCAAACCCAAGTAACTATGCAAAACGAAACTCTTCCAGAAGACTCCAGGTAATTCTTCTTGAGAGTTAAAACTGGAAAAAATTTGACGTATCAACTATTTACAGAGGCGTTTCTCCAAAAGCTCAAGCCTCTGACCCAGACTACTTCCAGAAACTAAGACCTGCTTACAAGTTATGCATATTTAATTTATCAATATTATTTACCCAGTGAATGTGTTAGGGTAAAGTCAGAGAAAATTATTCCAAATAAATACCAAAAATAACTTTGGGAGATCCAGGGTAGGAAGATTGCTTCTGTATGTCAAAGTGCCCCAACAGGAATTCTTTTGATAACATCCCAGCAAGCAACACTGAAATTCTCAATACAGTCAATTCGGATACCAAAACCCACCTAGATGTTGCAGCGGAGCTGACATTCCTCCCTGCAAACATGATGTCACTAATGCAAGTAGCATTTCAAAACAGAAACGTGCTACAGGTTCACACAGATCAGCAAATGACTCAAATAATCAACTACCACACTAGCAACCGCAATAAACACAAATAAACGAGATGAGTAAGGTGAAGGTGTTCAAACCTATCCAGATTGACCGCAAATGGGAGGACTTTCAGCCGTTACTAACCCAACTGTGATGTCTCTAGGGGCCTCCATCTCCTTTCAGCCAAAATAGTCTTTGGTGGAGTTGCTCCTGATTCACATCCACTCGAGTGCAGGATCAGGATTTTCTGTTTGCAAACATCTTTCATAACCCACAACTAAGAGGTGATTGCCTGAAGAATGGTTCAGAGTGTGCCTCTGTGAGAGAGAGGTTATGTACAACTTCTGCTACGTTTGTTCCTGTCTGAGTCTGAAATACTTCAACCTTACTCCTAAAACTAGCCAGACTTTCAGCTGCGTATTTCCCTTCTTACGTGTACCTGCTGACTTACAGCTCTTTACAACAATGAAGTGAAGGTCTCTTTTGGAGAAATTTACTGTTCTATGAAGCACCAATAGTTCATCCTTGTGCAGTTACATTTATAACCCCTACTGACTGGGAAAATCTATTGCTCTGTTAGCAAGGCCAAAAGCCGCATATCGTGCAATTGTTAGTTCTATTAAACTATGCTTCAGACACCTATCAATGTGTAGGCCAGGATAGAACCTGGAATTTCTGTAGTCTCAGTGTATACAAGTTTTTATCTGTGGATAGAAGCTTTCTGGGATGAGACACGCTGCCGTGTGAAAATTTGAACTGTAAAATTCAATGGGCTGTGCTGCAAAAATGAACAATGAAGACCTGATTCTATGATTCTCACAATGTTCGCTAGAGCATGGAAAAAATATGTAATTTTTTCCATTCTTTAAGGATTCCTTGACAGGCCGGGAGTTCACAGCTGTCACTAGGGCTACTGTGCAAAAGCTGTGAACAAGTCAGAAACTGTGGCAAGAATTGCTTTCATTCTTCGACAGAGTTTTCAATTGTTTTTACAGTGACAACCAGCTCAAGTTGATCAGTAACTGGTATTCCAAATCCTGCAAAAGTTCTCAGCAAGAAGCGGCTTAGAGCTCACAACACCCTGCACAGTGTGTAAGGTCAATACTCGGAAGAGATTAGCTAGAGAGAGAGATATGTAACACAGACACATACACAATCCCACCAGATGGCTAATGTGAGAAGTTATAAAGGCATATCCAAAGCTTTTTTTTAATTATTTAGTTGCAGAAGAAAACTATTACGGTAACACCCTATATGTGGATCAATTCCTCCCCTCCACCCCCAAAAAGTTTAGGTGGCTTTTCAGTTTAAAAAAGGTCAAGTTGCTCTGCTGCAGTATATACTACTGAGAGACAAACAATAGCATTGTCCCTGCGTTCACCCCAGTGAGTGTTTCAAAAGATCACCTATAAACCGTTCCTTCTGCTCCACTGGATGTTGCTGAAAAAACACGTGCAGAGGTTATGTCCATAAAGGAAGCTCAAATGGATGTAAAAGAAAGAAATTAGATATGGAAAGAAGTAATTTAAGGAAAATGAGCCCAACCAGTGTGCTAATGGAAAAACACAGATGAACAAATAGAAATTAATAACCACAAACTCACTTCCATTATGAAAAATATATGATTACTGTTCTTCCTGTGGGGAAGAGTTTCCAGAGGATAGAAGTACAAGTCTGCTTTCCCTGCCATCTGAGACAGACAGAAAAGCAGGGAAAGGGCAGTATTAGAGCATCAGTAATAATTGCTGCAGCTGCAAGAAGCTATAAAAAAAATCTCCCCATCTAATAGTCCCAATCCTAGCAACAATTTCCTCTTTTTTATTTTTCTTTTCCTTTTCTAGTTGACTTTACCACTTGTTGGTTGTTGGCAAAGTTAGTAGACATTTATAAAAATGAAGAAAAAAAAACACAACAAAAACCAAAACCACACTCATCCCAAAGTCTTCAGACTAATTTAGAGCCTGCTCTAAAACCCATTGAAGTCAATGGAAAGACTCCCTGGAGGGAGGATGAGAGAGAGAACAAACCACACGTGACAGATGTTAGTCATGTTGCTTAACTCACTACTGGGAAGCATTCCGATACTACAGCAGAAAAGAGGGTATGAGAAATGAGCTGGGCTAGGAAGCAGTACAATAGAAAATGTTCTTGATTTAGGCCCAGAGCTTTCATGGGAGACTAAAGGGAGAGCAGATATACCAAAAAAAAAGTGATGGGCTTTCATAAAAAATGAGGTGCTAGTTATTTCACGGCTGAAGAATCAATCAATGTGAAAATATGCAAACTGGCTCAACCTAAAAACCACGGTGGGAAGTTACTAATAAGGAAGGTATATTTATTATACTGATAGTAGCAGTAAGCTTTCCACAGTGTGGGAGATCTATGTCATTCAGGTGCAACGTACCAATGAGATGTAAAACAGTGATCCTGTCGATCACTAAATCTCCAGAGATATTTTTGTTCCAGAAACACTTGTTACAAGCAAAACATATTTCACCTAATTATATTCTGAATTTTGTCATGCATACCTTAGACATCACATGCCAGCTAAGATCACTGCAGAGACAAACACATTTCCATCATAGTTTACCTCACTTCCTTGTCAGATTAGTGCTGAAAAACATTACCTCTGAAACGTCTGAATATCCACATTTTCCAAAAATTAAACCTGTGTTGCTTATATTCCTGTTGAAAGAATAACATCACTGCCATAATCAATTATCATTAAATTAGTACGAGATTAGAAAACTGATATGGTATCCTGGACAGTCCACAACACTACTTACAAATTTACAAAGGCATATCTAGAAAGCTGTCATAAGTAGCTTCTTCTCACAGGAAGTACACTGTGCTGCCATGGAAAAGTGTTTAAAAATGAGCTGACAAATAAAAGAAAACTTTCCTCACATGAAGAAAAGGAGGATCACATGGGTTAACAGAGAGAAAGCACAAGGATCAGTAGGAAATCCCAGGAAGAGCCCCGGCTGAGGTGAGATGGTGTGTAGTGATAACCAGCTACTGGATGCACTGATGACAACTGACAAAACCCATCCTGACCCTGCAGACCACAAAGTGAGGGTCTCACTGGCAAAAGCCTCTCTGCCAGGTCAACCAGCTCAGTTTTTGCCCTAAACTGACACAGTCACAACTGTGTCTGTCCAGCTCCAGCTCAGGCATCGCTGAACACCCCCTCATGCCAGACAGTAAGAAGCCCTTACAGACACAGCAATGCACGGGCAGACATCTAGGCTAAAGCCTCAGGTCTCTTGTTCCGTCTCAGTTACTTTATTCTGGTGCATAAGCAAAAACGTTACGCGAGGCCAAAGTGGTTTTACAGCTGTTGCAGACATGCACTTTACCTGCATTTGAGAGCATAGTCAGGTCAGATCCTATAACCAGTGTCCTATGAATCTAATGCACAAGTGCTCTAGCATCTTATTTTCCAGTCAGATCAATCCTCTGGGCTAAGAGCTTATTAACTTAATGTGCCGAAGGATTTACTAACCCAGTTTGAACGAATGCCATCAGTAGGCACGGCTATCAGCAGAGGTAACGGCACAGCAGCTCCTAGTTTCATGCCACATCACACCCACACGTAAGGAACCTTCATCTCTAGCACAGACCCCTACGGCATTCACTCACCTACAGCCCATCCTCACCAGCGACCGGGTGGTCACCGCTTGTGCAGACACCTACTCACAGCTCGGGTCTGCACCTCCACACGGCCTGTTACTGGAGTTAACCGCTATAGGCAGGAACTGATTTGTGCCACAGGGTGTCTGCACAAAGGCACAGAACGACTTACAGTAACGGTGTGGAAACACCCCATAGCTTTGTAAGCAACTTCACATAGGAATGGATAAGCCGCCTTCATCTGCCATCTGGGAACGGTTTGTGTCCCACCAATGGTATGCATATCGCAGTTTGGGAACCCCTGCTTTATACCAAGGCTCTTACTAAGTTTCTCTGGCTGCCATACAGCTGCTGTGAAGGCTCTTCATCCAGCTTTGTACCAAGAGAGGATGAAGACCCTTCAGGGCAGCTGTGTAACTGACTGCAAAACCTCATATCTCATGAATACAGTTTAAACCCACCTTTAACTCCATTGGCTTGAAGAATGATCTAGCTGACTTATATCTGAGTATGAGAAAAGACATACAGATTCCCAGCTTTTCTGAGTCTCATCTCACTAAAGCAAAGAAAATAATTTCCTCCAAGGCGTACTGGAAAAGAAATCCATTAGCAGTTACAAAGGAGAGCTAGATGTTATTGTTACATCCAAATAGCTGTAACAGTCGTTAATTCTATGCCTATTACTTTAGAACAAAACCATGTCTTTTTAATGAGCATATTACTAGGGTGTCCCTTAATTGTTACCTCCTTGCCACAATTACACTGCGTAAAATTTAAGACTAATGAAACAAATGCACTTTTTAAAATAACAATCACAAAGCAGCCTATTTATATCAATTTCTCCATAGTGTGTCCATTTGTTACCCACTTATGAATATAACAATAAACAAAAGTTCGGCATATAATTTACAGCAAATTAATCCCTTTTGATACTACCTTTTGAGTAGCTACGAGAGGTAAGAGGTACTTGAAGACCAGGATTTAAACTCGAAGAAGAGCTACAGGAAACAGTTGATTAATAGAGGAAACTGTGTGTCAAGTGGGCCATGAGGCACAGCAGGACATGTTGGTGTCACGAAGCTGCATGCCTTGTGCACCATGAAACACAGAGCTCGAGGTGGAGTGTCCTCAGCCACCCAAAGGCTAAGTTGTTATGGGGTCATGGAGCTGACATTGCTTGGCCTGTTAGAGCGGACCTTTTGACAAATACTTGTTTGCAAGCGGATATTTTGAAGGAAAAATACAATAAAAACAGCAAGTCTCTTTTCTTGTCTGCAATTTTTTCTTGAATATTTGCTCTTATTTGAGATTTAGGATTTATTTGCCCCTATTAAATTATTTATATATATATTTATAAATATAGATATATATAGGGTTTCTGTCATACAGCAGTATTTCTACTTATTGCAGAAGAGAGGCAAAAAGGGTGGATTAAGGGAGAATACTGGGTCCTCCTGAGATATGCAAAGCGGATGGGCATTTTCATTCAGTGAGCCTGGTCTTTCAGACCATACTCATATGCACTATCCCTTCTAAACAGCTCCAGGAATGAGGCAATTAAACTCCTGATCCCTCATTCTGACTTTCCACCAGTCTTCTGCTTCACTGACCTCATCATCCTCTGACTTTCTTATTCACTGGTGTTCAAGAATCACATGCAAAGGTGAGAAGAAAAGGAGAACTCCTCTTGTCAAGCAGACAAAAAAGACCCAGTCATTTACTACCACCCTACTGGGTGGTAAGGAAAACTTGCACACATACACGTAGCTGTCTATAAGAAGCAAGGGAAGAAACCTTACAGTTCATTAATTATAGACCTAGAGCTATAAGTATCTTAGCAGAATGAGAAGAAATATCACTTAGGTTATATTAAAAGGAGCTGGAGACGAGCCTGAATCATGGAGGCTTTAGAAAGATTATATTTTTTTAAAAAAAATCCATATATTTAGTAAAATGTCCAGAAGGAAAGAAGGTGGGTTATAAATAGAAATGTAGGGTTCATGACTGGAAATACAAGCACTATTTTCAAATATCTGCATTTATTATTAGACCAGATCTGTATGTTTACATGGGCTTTTGCATCAGGTGGAGAACTGAAGAGTGTATTTATAGTGTTAGCAGGTTTTAAATGTGAATACTTTGAGACTTAAGTGATTTTGATTCATCTGTTTAGCTACTGTTTTTGCTAAAATGCATATAAGGGCAGTATATATGATTTTAATATGTTTAGGCTAGCTAAGGTAATAATATTCTTAATGTAATATTATTTTGAAACTATTTACGGTGCACATCAACACAGTTTTCAGTTCAAGATTTAAATTCTTTGTTTGCCCATATTTCAAAAGTATGAAGCTACGTTTCACCAGAAAAATAGTCATGCATAGTATTCAGAGCTTTATGTCAAATCTAATGAAGTTACGAAAACCAAAATCTATTCCTTTCAACGGATTTTGCATCCTGTTTTTTAAATCTGACAGAAGATTTTGGGAGTCCTTGATTTTCAACTCCTTTTTTTCCCCCCTCTTTCTGCAGTCTTCAGCAAGTCACTTTAATGTTCATCGCCGTTAATCCGTCTCAGGCAGATATACAGGGACTGCCTGTTTTAAAGGTTTAGGCCACTGGTAAAACACACTCAGTGATGGATTCAAGTGCAAAAAGTGACAGTGCAAAGGAAACACTAAGAAAAGCAAATGGGTTGCTGGCATTAAGGGTTTGATGCACCAAAACATCACCTTTTCAGGGCAACTTGAATTATATCTAGTCCATAGAGACAGAACTTTATGTATTCACTATATGTACTTTCATAAAAATTAATGGTGAGTGAACTGGCATGAATAAAGTATGCCACAACCCAAATCCACCAAATCCAACCACAAGCAAAGGCTTCTTCTTTTTTTTTTTTTTAAAGAAGTTCATGAAAGTTTGGTATTTTTCATTGTATCCTGTTTGTTCTGGGTTCCCTCTGGAAGGAGCAGTGCCAAGATACTATGAGAAAGACTGTTCTTGTTCTCTTTGCAGCCCAGCTAGAAGCAGGAAGTACTATAAATCTCACAAGAAAGTCTGTTCTGCCAGCAGGGCTGATTCTGAAGTTAACCCAAGTTGTGTCATAGCCTTCAACAAGGATCCAGTCAGGCTGAATCATTGCATTTATAAAAACCAAAGAGCTTCAGAACAGTTTGAGTAAAGATCAGGAACATAGCACTGGTCATTGGTGACCAAATCAGACTCATGAAACAACGTGCAGAACAGGGGCATGGTCAGCGCCTGCAACACCAAAATCCACTTCTGATCTGTCTGAAGGAAGGAGTCGGAGGCAAACCACAAGGGACTTCAGAGAGAAATGACACAAGTCAAGTACAACTTAATTAAGACCCCAGTCCTGTTTTCTGAAAAATGGATTTAAGATAGATTTTTGGACAGTTTTTGTTTCTTTGTTAGATTTTAAAAAAAAAATTAAAAATCTATTCTTCTGTAGAGATAAATTATACAATAACCCGCATTAATCCGAGGTTTGGTATAGATTGTTCCCCACTCTGTATCTTGTTTCCCATGTGTTGGCCCATCAAGGATTAAATTAAAGAGCAAACAGGCTCTCAGTGGCAGAAGAGTTTTATTTCCAGAAATTTATGCTCAATTTGGACAAGCTAGCCTGATCTTTTCATATCTGTTCTTATTACACACATTAATTGTGGTCTATTTGATTTGCTATGTGAATGCATATCCTTGGAAGCACATTCTTAGTCAATGCAATGAAAATTTCCAATATGTTAGCCCAGGAGGAACAATTCAAGTATCATTTACATGCTTTTGAATTTGGATTAAATACAAATGAAAGAAAATCAATGCAGAAAATCAATGCAGCTTTTGGCTGCAAATTAACATGAAGTCACATCGGCAGGGCCTCAGGGTAGATATAAGCAGCAAATTGTTTCTCTGCCCTTGAAAACATCATCAAAATCTCATTAAGGAAAAACTCTAGTAATATTTTGACATTTCTTTCTCCTCTAGAAACAGAAAATTACCCTCCGTGCCACATTTACCTCCAAACAACAGAAGAACAGAAAAGTAATCATACAACAAGGGACTCCATGGTTGTGTGTCATCCTAAATTTTAAGAGATACAGGTTCAAGTATCTACTTCTTGACCTTTCCTCCCTCTCTGAAATATAAAACTCAGTGATATTCGGTAAAGAGGAAAATCTTTCTTTACTTATCCATCAGAAATTACATTCTTACATTGAAAATATCTCCTGAATAAAACATTGGAATTGGTATATTCCTACAACTCTGCCAAAGACTGTGGGATTTAATGTCGTCACAGGATTTTTAGTCAGCTCTGGCCTATGGTTGTCTGCATCAGTGTTAGCCTCCACGCAAACGTGGGTTTGGTTCTTGCCAGCTACTCTTCTCCTGGATTTGCCTAAGCATGATCTGAGAGATAGCAAAGGTCACCAGTTGTTTCCACCAGCCAGCATGGCCAAGGGAACTTGGCTTTTTGGAAGGGAAGAAGGGTGAGCTGAGCCACAGGGATGAGGCATTCAATGTTCTTTGATCTCCAGGCTAAAGAATCCTCCATGGCTCATTGTGTTAGTCTACAGGCATAACTAATTGAGTAGAAAACTGCATGTTTGCAATCTCTCCATGAATCTCTCATGTATTTACTTGAAGAAGTTGGTGGCACTTCCGGGACGACTCTGGAAGATCCCAATTTTCCTTAAATTGGAAGTAGTTTATTTTCTGACAGAAAGAACGAATCACTGAACGTTCTAATATAAATCTAGTTCAGGCAATGAGACAAGGTGATACTTCCAGAACTTCAACCTTCGGTTTTGGATGAAGAAGCAATATATACGTTTTATATCCAAGACTGTGAAGGACTTTTAACCATTGGAGCCAGAGAACACCGTGACATGGTTTCGTCTGCATCATTATTCCCATTCTACAGAGAGGAAAGTTGGGTCACAACTGGCAAACCACTTTTACAAGGCTTCCTAACATGTAAGTGGCACTACTGAAAAAAGGATGCATGAGTCAGAAGTCCTAGCCTCTTGTTTAACTGTGTAATGGAAGGAGATGCTTATTTGAATTCCAGGTAACAGTAGATTGATACCACAGAATGGCAAGTACTTACTGGAGTTACTTAAGCCAGGGACTGGCACGTCCACAGAATGCCCGGCAGTACCGGGCCAGAGAACCAGCCCTGCTCTGATGGCAACACAGCTGCAACAGCACACCTGGGTCATAAACTCAACCTCTCAACACTGGGCAGCAGGGTGCCGAAAAGTTAGATACTTCGGCACACAAGGTCACCAGGCCAAAGTCTTTTTACAGATTTAGCGCTCAAAACAGGATTTAATAGCACACAGTAAATAAGGTCTTGGGCCACACATGGAACAATGAAGATAAAGCAAACTACTGAATAGCTGCTCATTAAGAGTGCTCTGAACATCCTGTGCACAGAGGTAGAGAGCTCTGCGGAAAAAATAGTATGTGATCAGATAATTAAAAAATGAATCATAATGAATTACACAGGTAACCTTAATTAGGGCATTTCCTAACTTTTCCATGCCTTTCTTTGTAACACCAGACTGCTCTTTCAATGTCATTTTTGCATTCACATTATAGAGCTCTGCTCAGTTATGCACTAAAGGCCATAGAAATATTTGTGTGGCAAAATCACACTAGATTTCTCTTGGATTTCTTCTCTCGACAAGTCATTTGGTTCTTTTCTCATCCCCACCAACTTTGCATGAGGAGACCCTGCAACCTTTAAGAATAATTACTTTGATTGTTCAAGAGCAAGAACAGATTCAAGGCATGTGTCTTTAAGAACTGTCAGAAGGAGAAGACAGAACAGCAGAAATACTAGTTGTACAACTCGGCTCTTACAACTACATCAGCTTATAATCACGTCGGATTCCAGTGCATCCGTGGGAAAGTATTTATTTTACCTGTAGGTATAATTGTAAGCAATAAAATCAGTTCAAACCTTGCCAGAAAGGGTGTGAATTTCTGAAAAGAAGGAAAAACTCTGAATTCCAATACCTGAGCAAACAAGTTAGCATAAAAGAAAAAAAAGTAAATGAAACAGTGTTGCCAAAACAATGAGGTTATGATTTGCCAACAGTTGGATTGTACTTTCACTTACAAAAAAGACTGCAAAAAAGACTGAGTTCTGAGCACGCTTTCTTTTGAATCCAATCATCTTGCTTGCTGAGTGCAAAGTATGTGGAGAGAGGGGAAAAAAAATAGTAGCAGAAGCTTTGAAAACCAAAATAACCCCTGATCTCTTTGAACTTGGAAGCCATTTCACCAGTTTGGCAATAAAGAAAAAGCATGTCTTACCAGCTTAAAAAGGTATTGACTCCCTGAAACCAGCTGCAGAGAAGACATAGGAAAAGAGAATGAAGCTCGCCAAAAACCACACACAGTCAAAACTCTGCCATCTTTTGGTCTACCTTGCCGACTAACAAGCTACAGTTTGTTGTCTCAGAGACGAAACACAAATGTTGGAAGTGATGTTTGTCTTACAGCCTGTTTTTTGACAACTGAGTTGACTCAGACTTACTCTGTATTATCCCCAGGTTTTTATGTCATGTAAAGCTTTACTGGTGCATCACAAAATGAATGAGGAATTTGACTTATTTTGGCCCACTCCTTGCATTTATATGAATAATTTTTAAACAAAATTTCACTAGACAAAGGCTTCCATTACCAAACTCTTGCATTTCCTCCTGTACCACAAAGCTATCCCTCCTGATAACTCCCATTTCCAGTCCTGAGTGAAACCAGAACATGCTTGAAAAGCAGAGAGGTGGGGGAACAAAGTTAATCAACTTCAGAACCCTTTTCAGAAGCCTGTTTTATAGAATGGCTTAGGACAGGTGTTATTTCCACTAAGCATGTTCAACTAAGCCCCAGCATCATGACTTGCTAGGGAATTAGAATACCTAAAAAAATCACTAATTTCCACCTCCCAAATGTTCAGCTTCCAACCTTACACTGATACCTTCTTGATCGGGTCTGTACGCTTCTGTACTTGCCTCTACTTTCCTTTTGCTTCCCAGCTGTGCTTAGTTTTTCACACAGAACTGACCTCTCCTTCTTGATCTAACATAATCTGCTAAATTTCTTCTATCCTTTGACACACAATCTAGTTTACAGCTATTTCTCAGCTCTACTTGAAGAGTTTTTTAGACAATAGAGATGCCGCCTCTCTCCTACTGAGAGTCTCTGCATTGCTGTGCATGCACCTGCTTCTTTTTGCTGTGCACCTAGACAAATGCAACGTTTCTTTTTTATATGCCAGTTAGTCCCTTAAATATGAAGGCAGAAAATTGTGCCGGTTTAGCCCAAAAGGTCTGGCAATGGCGGAACTTGTAATGGCAGCAACAATGTCTGGCCAAAACTCTCCTTTCATTAGTTTTGGCAGAGCTGGCCATATTTGAAAGGTATCATGCAGCAGTCGCTTTATAAAATTCATGATAAAAGGAGAAAACAGCTGAACTTTAAAAATGAGATGCGTTTGTACTTGGCAACACTGGTTTTCTGATTGTTTTCTAATGGCAAAGACTAAACAAGATGGCTGCAGCAGTGCAAAGGAGACAACTAAAACGAAAGGACAAAACAAAAAACCTATAGACAACTCTACAATAAAGACAATTTCCATGCAAACTGCAACTGTTGAATTTCAGGCCTTTCAGCTGTCTGTCTGCTTAAAAGCTTTTCATTCAGCAAACAATTTACTTTGTAACAAACCTAGGCCTGGAAAATTCCTGCCCAAAACAAGCTTCTTTCACAGAATCAGAAATTAGCTGACAATTTAATAGCAGCACTTACGACTAAGCATTATAACAAGGAAGTATTTTATGTACTCGACTTGTATGCCACCAAAGATGGAGATGTGGGACTTGTGCTGTTCCTGTATCACACACATCACGGATCAAAAGTTTGCCATAAGATTCCCAAACGATGGTCTTCTCTGGCCTTTGTGAAAGGCTAAAAAGCCCCAGAAGAGCTAACAGTCGAAACTAGTGGTTAATAATTGTGATAAAAATAACTAAATGAAGTTCAGTTTGGAAACTGAGGCTTGTATGTCCAGAGAAAGATAGTTTAAGAGAGATATTTAGGGATGAGAAGCGAAGCAATGTATGAATAATAGTCAATACATATAGCCCACAGTCCTTTTCAGCATATGTGGAAACTTATTGCCACAAGAATAACAGATGGAAACAAAGGAAGTTGCCGTCATTTTTACTATAATACTTTGAAAGGTGGAAAAAAAGACCTATGCCCTCTGAATTTTTATTTCAAAAGTCTTGCTCCAATCACACCAAAATCCGCTGTATTGATTCTCCAGATACCATTAGCAAAATGATCTGGAAGCGTGGAAATATCAGCACTAAATCTGGGTCCTGTAAGACCAAGTAAGAAAAAAATCAAGCTCTCGCTTATCTAGGGTTAAAATATCTTGGCAAAACCTTACCTATAGCAAAGAAGTATGTAAGAGCTGCAGAATGGCCATCTGGTTCAGCATCCTGTCTTCAACAATGGCCATAAGCAGATCTTGTGTAAGTTAAGAACAGGGACGAACATATACGATACTTTGAGTACTTTCCCAGTCTGTAATTATTTTAAGCTCAAACACTTCCTGAGATCAGTGTGGCCATTTAGCTCTTCAACAGAGCTGTCCCTTCCAGATATTTGCCCTGTCTCCCCTTAAAGCCATGCAGACGTTTTTTGCATCCAAAGCATCTGTTGGCAGGAAGTCTACTTCCAGAAGTCTACATTTCTTTGTTTTGAGTACGATTCCTGGTAACTTCGTTTGACAGCCCCTAGTTCTTTTACTGTTAAGAGATGGCCACCATTACCCACCCACCCACGCCACTCGTGATTTGTAGACTTCTCTCAGATCCCACCTCACTCATCTTTTTTCTGAACTGAAGAATCCCAAGCAGTTCGGTTGCTTCTTGCTCAGACCTTTGGTAATTCTTGCTGTTCTTTTCTGCACCTTTTTGAGTTTTTTGATTTTCTTATTGCAGTAGAGGGAGCAGCACTGCACATGGTATTTGTGCAAGCTCTGGGTGAAGTGTGGGTTTGCAGAATGACATAGAAGCAACTCTTCAACAGTTCACAGCAACAGCCCATGCTGATTGGGACAGGAAGGGAGAAGAACCTGTTGAAACTGCAGGAAGCACAATTCTTGCTGTAACAGTGGCTATAGAAATATCTATTCATTCTGTAATGACCTGAACCTCAGTTAAGCAACAGCCTCAAGTATTAACCGATAATATTACAAAATAAATTTTCAACCTTTGATGAACAGAACTAAACAGATCCTTGCCACTGCTCAACTATTCAAAGGTATAATACCCACAGCTGACAGTATTCAACTTACAGAAGTGGCCATTTCTCTACCAGGTATTTTGCAGTGGCAGTGCTTACACTTTTCTGTTACTTAGAAACTTCCAGAAAGTAACTGCAGCAACAATATATGCACAGTTGTACTTACCATGTTCACCTTTATAAATAAACGTGGTTCCCTGGGATTCAAGTCAGTTTTTGTGTTTGCGCCTAGTCTTACCACGACAACAGGCAACCACCTGAAGTTTGAAATTTCCACCGACCTGCCTCACCCCATGACTACAATTTTACCCTATGTTTGGAAGTTTTTCAATTCAGGTGTTACGATCTGATGAACTTACCAACAGCAAGCACAAAGAAGAACTCAATAACCAGAGTTAAGTCTGTAAAAGGCTTTTTAAGCACCCCTAAAGCGTCCATATTCCTATAAACTTTCTACAGAATGGTTGCCTGTAATTATTTTTCTCATCTCTGAGTGCTTTTACACTACACTGCAGCAACAATTGGCACATATGAACAGCAGATTGTCTGTGTTTTTGATTAGTGTGGCAGCAACATATCCTTTGTTTTTCAGTCCTGAGCTAAACGAAACATCTTCCGCAGAGACAAATCTCCATGATGATTAATTGTGAAACATCCCATATGGATACTGATACGCCACATGCTTTAAATGAGACTGGGTGGGAAATCTTCTTTACTCGTCTCTCAATCTAGCAAACTGCTGGAAGGCACCCTCAGGTTCATTCCCCTGTGGTTATAACCTCACTGTAGAGTTGGTTGAGACCAGGTTAACTGTAGAAACCTTTGCTGGCATAGTACTAATCACTCAGCAGAGTCATTTTCTAGTTTAGATTTTCCATACGAACAAAAGCCCTAAATGCGGTTATACGCACACAGAACTGTTTTTGCTGAAGTAGCTTGTTTCTCTGGTGGACTTGATGTAAGCCATACCATTTTAAAGTGTTTTTCAATAGTATAAACCACACTTTCATTGCAAGAGCTGTCTTTGGGACAGCAAGCTCTGGCTGTGCTGCACTCAAATCCGCTTAGCAGTCTGCGGGGTACTACAGTGTGGAACCTTCCTGTAACACAAGTGAACCACACTCGGGTTCGTGTTTTGCATGAATACTTTCACCATCTATTCCAGAGGAGTAATTTGAAGCACAGTCAAACTGTTCCATAATGCAATATATTGAGCACAATACGCTAGCCAAAATCAGCTCTAAAATAAATAACCACAACTTGATTGACGTAATAGAGGCCTATTTGCTTACTCTATTACTAGCTTGGCCCTCTCCACTTATTTAACTTCAAGTCAGAAAGAGCATTAAGAGTCCAATGTCTATTTTCCAAATGGAAATAGGAGCAACTTCTTCCTATCTACACACATAAATTTAAAGACCAGAAGCACAGCACAGTATTTCTTTACAAGTGCACCTCAGTCGGACGTATAGGTTTCGTTTTGCCTTAGGTTTTCCTTCTCTCATGCACATTTACTGCCCTACTTTGTCAAAAGCAATTATTGATAACAGATTGCTTCATTGGTCAGTGACTCTCACAATATTTCTTTCATGCAATGGTTTTGATGTTGTTCCACCGCTGAGCCTCTGCCATCACAGCATATAAAATCGTCAGGCTTTTGAGAAAAGTGATACGAGCTAGATTTGTAGATAATTTGTACCCCTTACTGAAGCCCCCTGGAATATAGGTGGCTCCTGAGATGGTTTCTTTTGCTGTTGTTTTCTGCCATTCAGGATGTCAATGAACCAAGGTCTAACTATTTGTTGGACATCTAGACACAAATATTTGTAAAAGTAATCCATATATTAACTTTCCTCCAGGACTGGAGATGATAACCTTATATATTTATGGCGTTGGCCCTCACTGGGGCATTTCAGTCATGACTCTTTTAATCCAAAGTTTTCATCAGCTTCTGGTAATTTAGTTCTTGCAAGGTTCCAGAAACAATAACGAACGAAAACCTGAGAGATAATCTTCCTTTCTCTGTAAGATTCCTGTTGCAGTGTGCTCTCCACCCAAAGAGCTCAAAGGGCTGTGTAGAAAGACCAGCTTCGAGGAACCATCTCCTGCACTGTTTCATCTGTGAAGGTAGCGAAAGGCTCATGGCAGCACAAACCAGCATCTCTGCAGAAACCCGTGGGGGCGTCAGAAGACTAGCTGTGATGAACTTCTCAGTATCGGTCACCTGCCCCTGGATAATTAGGATCAAACTTCTTACAGTGAGTGTTCAAATGAACATCAGTGCTTTTCAGTGAACATTTTTCAAAATGAAACGTATTTATACTGTGGTATTTCTATATTTATTTTTCATTTGTAAATAAAAGTAGGGCAGGTATCGAACTACCAGCTTAAATTTTGTGGCATTGATGAAGACATTTAATTTGCTCTTTACTAGCATTTATAAATGTTAGTTTCTTCTATTTATATTTTTAAAAGGTAATGGGATTCTTACCTAGTTTGTGGGCTAGATATTAAGCTACATGAATATAATTCAAGAGTCGCTCTACTGGCCTCGCTGGAATATTTCACTATTCATTGTGTTAACTGAAAGGTTGAGCAAAGCATAACATATGTTATTCAGAGGCTTCACAGAGTTCCTTAAGCAGAGAATCAAGCAAATCTTCACAAAGTTAGGTCTAAGGAGAACCAAGTGGAACGCATTTCTTTGTAAAGTTTTCTCCACACATTTTCTTTTATTGGTCTTGAACTAATGGTGCTTTACCATGAATAAAAATGCAAAGTGGGACCAATTGAATTAAATCCAAAAACCTAAGAAACAAAGCTAATCTGCTGTGAGACAGTATATTGCAGCTGCTGAGGCATGAGCTAGAAGAGAGCTACACTTGCCTGGTTTACTTGAAGACTCTGGTGTGGGCTCTATTATAAACCCATATAAGATTAAAGAAAAAGAAAACCAACCCTTAACATAAATTCATCTGAAAGCAAATTTACCAATCCTGAGGAGACAGTGATTTACACTAACAGTCAATTTCAGGGACTAAAACATTCCATCTGAGCAACAAACAAAAAATTAACCTATTGTTAACAATTTTCTCCATTATTTAAAACAGAAGCATTCACATAATTCAAAAGCATATCAAACATGCTATTTTTTTAATCACTGCAAACAGCAAAAACGGGACTTTAAACCATACTTAAACCACAGCAGGGGTTTTACCACTACTCATTGAAAACAACAGTCCAACCCACACAGTAAAATTCTAACATATCTTAGATTTGTTTTGCATTTAACTGAAGCTTCATGCAGAAACGGGTCTGAAAAACAATGCCAGCAGATAATGTTTAACTCTTGTGCCTTATACAGTATGGAAGCCTGTATCAGGGACTTTATTTTCAATTATCACTTTCCTTTGGTCCATGTTTAAGCACTCCTTTCTTCCCATCCCCATAGTAGATTCCAGCTCTGCACCACAATCTCTCCCTAGTTGTGCAAAGGTAGCAGCTTCTGGCAGCCAAAGGTCCATCTAAGACATGAAACAAGATCTCCCCCAAGTATTTTAAAGCGAAAGCTACTTTCTTCTGAAAAGAAAACCACACCTTCTATCTTAATTATTTTGCTGTGGTTCTTCTGCTGCTCAAAGACTATCAGAAAAAGTAAGAAGTCTTACAAATTATTAAGCAAACAGGGTTTCTGAATTACCACATTCCTTGAGATGTCTGAAGAGTCTCAGGAAAGGCTACCTTCTCATTTCTGGACTTTCTAGAGTATGAGTGGAAAGCATCAGGTAATTTTGTCAGAGAAGCTGACAACTTGAAACGAAAACTTAATAAGCATCAAAGAAAAATTCCTAGCCTGGTGATCAGTTAGATCCTCAACTGCAATTGATATCAGATTGTGTGAAGTTTTTTTGGCAGAGCATTGGAAATAAGTTGTCAACTCTGGCATTGCTGCTGCTCCTTTTGCTGCACACATCCTCACTCACCTGCATTCCGAAAGCACAGGCTACTAACTGCTTAGCTCTGCGAAGGGTGAAGTGCTGAAAGACACTCAAAGATCAGAAGGGAGCACTGTGATCCTTCATCCCAATGTCCTATACGAGGAAACACTTAATCCAGTAACATAATGCTTAATCCAGTAATTTTTGCCGTAGAAAGAACTGGTATTTCCTCCTATCTCAGAAAATATTATCAGGTCTTGTGCTAACAATAACAATAATTAATAACAATAATTAACTAAAAGAAGGCAACTTTGTACATCTGTACCAATCAAAAATTCAGTAAATTCTATTTTCTTTCAAAACAACAACTTAATGCTCGTGTCACTGGAGTATTGGGGCCTTAGGACAGATAGGCAATTACTGGTAGCACCACACCAATTGCATGGATTTGGCAGCCATTGGGGAGCTATTGGTTTCCATGCCACCAGCACAGACCAGACCACCAAGGAAGCTTAGATAAATATGGTAGGAGGCTGAGAACTGTGCTGGAAACTAGGAGTGAGCTTTGCATGTAGCTGTTCCAAACAAGCTGTTGTTTGGGTCTAGCAAGTCACAGTTATACACAGAAAATACACATTGCAATGGTTGCAGGCAGGATCTGAACGCTTTCTTCAATTGGAAGATACCAAAATGCAAAGAGATACCCGTGAGATCATTAGAAATAAACCATGGTACAAATTTAGACATGACACTAGCTTCAAATCTCTCTGTGAGGTACATAGCTTTATGTAACCTTGCACTTTCAGTTCCTTACTTTTTGGTGTGTTCTTTTGGTAAAGCCACCATTGTCTGCACTATACACTCTAATATGTGCTCCAGCCAAATTTTGGGGAGGAGATAAGTTCTTTGCAATTTCATGTCCTTCTTTCAAAGTTTATCCCTGCCATCTCTGTGTTTCCCCGATGTCCTTTGTGTTTCTTCCTGATTTTGCCAGTCTGGATGATTAGTCTCTCTGTCACAGACAGAATGTTATGATGACATTTTGTATTAAATAGACTCAAAAATGGATTTAAACAAAAACCCCAGGAAAATGTGCAATGGCATTAAATATACTCCAATTCTCAACAACCCAAGTTGGAAAAGGTGGGCATATAGTGCAGGCAAGCAACTGAGAAAATCACATGCCTTCTCAAACAAGCTCAGTCTATTTGGTAGAATGACACTAGCCTGCTCACAATTACCCTAAACACACAGCTTAATCTACTGCAAGTCTTGTGCCAGGAGGGGGAAAAAAAAAAAGAAAAGAAAAAAAAAAGGAAAAAAGAAGCCTGACCTTTGAGCTTTGTAGGAGCCACAAATAATACAGACGAGCTAGAGAATAACTTTATTTTGTCCAGATAATTACGTACGGTCCTCTTCACGGCAAGTCCTACTTTATTCTAGAAAGGAAAACTGAAGTCTAGAGGCTGTAATTTAAAGAGAAACTGAACTCTGCTCACTAGGATTGTCAGATACCACTTTACTGGAAACACAGAAACGGTATAAATCACACCATTCTGAATGTCACTGACTCTTCCCTTCAGTATACAGCTAAAAGCAGAAGAAAGAGAGAGACCAAAGAAAGCAAGGCTGTTAATAATCTGAAGATAATTTCTCAAGCATTTATGAGCTTTTCATTATTTGAATCTAAGGTCCTGCTTTGTCAAGAACGATTCCAAGGAGAAGAGAGGGTTTTATTCTAGAAGAAAGATGTCCACACATGGAATTTTCTTTCTGTTCTTTAAACTCACTCTACTAAAAGTAATTTACAAGACTAGCCAAGACCCTTAACACATAGTACTTTCCTAAACAAAAAATAAAGTGATCTCCCATAACCACTCGCTTCACCCCTGAATTCCTGGGAGATATTTTCATGTTGCCCCCAGCGACTATAACTAGACTTCCCACCCAGTGTAACTTTTCATACTCTGGCAAAAGATAATGTTGAGGGGAATAGTGAGGGCCAATGGCCCACACGTGAGCGAAATCAGAGAAGTCACCTATCACTTCAGTGGTTGTATCTTTGGTAAAAATCTCTAAGGCTGGCAACATCTCTGAGACCACCCTTAGAGCACGTAGTCTCTGTAGAGTCTTCATTACTTTGGTCTTCAAAGTCCATAGATTAACAAATCACTCAGGTGGGCAGCATAGATGAAACATTATTAAAAACAGGTATGGTACAGTCTGGGGGAAGAATAAATAAAAAGAGAGACCACTATCCTGAGGAAATCTCTGGTTCAAAGAAGACAAAGAGCAGTTCTAAGAACTAGAACCACTAAATTAGTGTGAGAATTCAGTTAAACCTAAGAAATATGAATATGTCATCCTGGGAAAGATAAAATGGACAAACTGGAGGCCATCAGCCCCAGGGAAGCTGACAATTCCCACTGCTTGAATGCTGGCTCTTAGCAAAGCCTGTGGAAGTAGTTGCACAGTGAATGCTCCCTCTCCCTTGGCAAGGATCTAGCCCACTCTCATTATCACCCGTGTGTTTGAAGGCAAGTGGGCATCCTCTTCCACCAAATCTTTATTCTCACACATCATGCTCTTATTTTTCCATTGGAATTGTCCTTAAAAATAACAACAGGAATAGTGGGAAAAAATACCATCAAACATAAGGTAGGGAAATGATTTACAGCTCATGGCATCTTTCTCTAATAAACCATAACTGCAAATTCAGTTACTCTTAATAGCAAAATGAGGTTCTTACCTGTTACTTTTTACAATTCACATGACCTTTAGTCATTGGAACTGGAATTGACTTGTGTGGGTGTAGTTTGGTATGAGAATTGAAGGCTCTCATAATTCTCAAACACACCTACATTGATGTAAGAGCTGCTTAGTGTTTCAATGGAAAAAAAAAGAAAAGATAAGTAAATCTTGATAATGTAAATAGTATTCAGGAAATGATCTCTAAAGCTTGAACAAGAGGAGTAAACTAGGTCAGGGGGGTGGGAGGAAAGACTTAAAACACATTGGCTACTAGGATTTCAGAAAGCAATTGAAAAACCTACATAGCTATTTAATATGAATTGAGGATGCTATCATATAGACATATAGATCAACTGATCAGTCCTGTCATGACCTGTCACAGTGCTTGGAACTGATCGTGGAAACAAGTCAAATCCTTTCTTTTTGTTTCAACATTTGATGTAAACTGGATTATGATACGATAATCTTTTCCTGAACGTTCTCAAAGGTCCCACTATCTCTGCTCACCCCCCAAAACACAAGGTTTTGCATTTATCATCAGATAGTGATGCGATTTCTTTAAGCTTTCCTTTGTGAGCCTTACTCGTTATCAGAAGCTGAGAGTGTGCATTTAGAGTGCTACTGAGGAACAAGCCTCCCAGGCAAATCTGAGCTAGCACACAAGCTCTGGAGCATTTCTTAATCCATAGAATTTCCCTATTACCAGGAACAATTCAATATGTGCCTTTAAACCAGGTTCAGGACGGTTTTGGGGTGGTTTGGTTTGATTTTGTACATGTGTATTTGTTAAAACTAACCTCACAAAGAGAACACAAGGGCAGGAGGCTCTTTGGCTATTGTGATGAAGAGAACCCTACTAGCTTTTCATGTGTATGACCCAGAAAAATTTTACTGTATAATAATTCTTTTGTTAGCGAAATCTGAAGAAAAAAAAGTCAGTCCAAAATCAGCTTGGTTGAAATCACATTTTCTTCCCATTGCTGCTATTGAAATGAAAAAGGATCTTCCCACCCTACTCATAAACAAACTTAAAACTGTTTGAAAACAAAAATAACACTTTTTTAGTCTTCCTTCAAGTGCCTGTGTATTTGAAGATGAGAGATGATCAAGAAGGTCCTTTGGTGAGCTGTTACTTGCTCAGTGGGTGGGAGACACGTTCAAGTCCCTTCTCTGTGTGAGGATTTGAACCCACGCTTCCCAGCCGAATGCCCTGGGTTACGTGAGCTACTCTCCCATTCCTAGGACAGAGTAAACCACAAAACCACCGTGAGGTTCAGACTTCTGATCTGAATTTGGGAAATTACACCATCCTTTCACTAACCATTCCCTCCTCTGGCACTTGTGCAGTCTGTCCTCCCAGAACAAGAGGTGAGTAACCTTCCTAATGAGAAGCAATCAAACAGGCAGGCATCTGGATTAACCCCTTCTTCTCTGTGTTTCCTGCAGAGTACCAGATGTGCGCTGGAGCTGAGTGCGCTGGTAGCTGGCACCAGGCGTCAAAGCAGGAATCAAATTACTATTTGAGTAAATTATCCCGAGGGTGTGAATTTATTTACATGTCAGCTTCTGAGCAGCAAGTTAATAACGCTGTGTTTGGACCCCAAGAGTCGCGGTTGTGGATGTCCTTCCCCACCATTGTGGTGCCGGGAAGTTGAGCCCGTTTGACCTCCTCATTTCTTCAGTCAACTCAAGCGCTGGCTCAGAGGCAGGACTCACAGGGAGGGATTAGAGAATCACAACCGCCTTCTTAATGAGATTCCATTTCCCTAATGCAATGACTTGTTTTAATCCCACTAGTCCTCCAACCTTTCAAAGAGCCCCCAGAACAAAACAGGCTAGGTCAAAGTAAAGAGAACAAATAGTAACATAGACATTCGAACAACTCGGGCATCTAAATTCCGTGTTCAAAAGCCAGTTGGACTGTAACTGAAGTGAACAGTCTGAAAAAAGGAATTTTTCAGTCTAAAAAAGCAACTGTTGTTGCCAGCAGGGAGGAGCACACAACGTACCCAATGCTACCTCATGTTGATGCTGGTCTTCAGTATTTCCTTTACAGTCAATGAAGAGAGGCAGCCTTTTCCTAAGACCAACTCAGAGCACATTGCTGAGGTGGCTGAAAGACCACTTCTCATCCCTACTTTCAAAAACTATTTATTTTTTAATTTTAAAATGTAAACTTCTTAAAAATTATCACTAAATAATCCCAAACTTTCGCATGTATGATTTACACTTTGCTTATCTTCTACAATGCTTGAGCATCCTCTTTAAGTAAGAAATCTCCAGTTACAAATGTGTGAAGGAAAATATTCAAGGCTTTATACCTAGCCTACATAAAGAGTTCAGCTTTCCTCAACTTCGAGCAATTTGTCATAATAATGCATACAAGAGGCAAATACCACTTATTAGCAGCAACTAGATATTTCTGGAATGCAGACCTATTTTTCTATATTAGCATTCATTCCAAGGTGCAGTATATTTTCTGTAGAGAGGATGAGACCTTATATAAACTTTCTGAGATGAGAAAAATCTTTACAATCATTATGTTGGCTACACTTTCTGCTACTAACACTGCATTTATTAAAAAAGGAACTTAGTAGCAGAGTAAATACACAGCAGTTTGCTCCCAGAGACTTGGGATTAAATTCTTACTCAATAACAAGGAAAAATAAATGTGATAGCCTCCATCTGAGTCAGCACAAGTTATTTATCATCACCGACCCATCAAAAATTTAGTGCAGCAGCCAGCACTCATCTGGCAGGAAAAGCCTCAGTCTAGAGTAACTGGAGACTTGCCTGTCAGCAAGAGAAGCACGTACACTGCCTGCCTGCTACGCTAGCAGGGCTTATTTTTCAGACCATCAATATTACTGATGATATTAACAAAGCTAAGTATGTAAAAGAAACTTGTAAAAGTTGAAATTATTAAAATAGAACTGCCTGTAAAATAGGAAGCTAGTGTGGGCTTTTTTTTTTTCTACTGTAGAAAATGATAACACATTTTTCCTCAGAAAGAAAAGTTGACATTTCAGACACGGTGGAGATATTCCTGCAGTGCGTTGTACAAGCAATCTCCTTTGAACAGGGCTCTGGGACAAGACTTAATCCTTCCTCACACACCACCACCTCCATGCCTGGCCAGGGGAGATGGTTCAGGGATACAAGGATCACTGTGTGTCTTTAGAAATGACACCTCCTCAGCAGCCTCACTCATGAGTGGGTAGCGAGATGAGACACAGCAGAACTTCTCTTTTAAATCACTACAGTGGTCAAATGCGAGACATCCAATGCTTCCGTTTTCAGAATTCTACATTTGAACAAAATTGTAAATGCATTTCTGTTTGAAAGAATTCCCCTTTCCAAAGCCTGAAAAAAGAAACAGTTCTAACAACAACAACAACAACAAAAGTAAATTAAATTTGGTTTAATTGCTTACACTTCCCCCATCATCCCACAGAACTGAAAAGCACTGGCAACTCTCCTTCTCAATTCCATTACAACCCTGTCACTGGAGCTGCAAAATCAGATCCCAAGGAAATATACTTCTATAAATCAATGACTAAATGGTTTCATGAGATTTTTCCTCAGCCTTATCTTAAAAGAGTAACGTGTGACTAGCAACACTGAGAAAAGAATTCTTGTTATTGTCCTCAGGCTAGGCACTCTTCTGGCAGCTACAAAATAAACTTAACCAAACCATTAACTTCAGTAACTATAAGCAATAGGCATTATCTCTACTGAAAACATAGTGTTGCTCTGCACGTCTATTAATGGCCAGACATTTTCAGTTAATTTTTCAGCAGACTTGCTATTTCTGAGCTTCAGAGCAGTGAAAGGGAGTTTATTAAAGGCATACAAAGTAGGAAAAAACAATCTGACTTCTTCTGCTGGTGACTGGGTTTTTGTAGAATGTATATAGCCAAAGAGCTTTAGAAAAGCTGGAAATCACTGTTTTCACCTTCTTTGCTTGGATAGCTATCAAACATTTTTTATTTTTAGCATCAAAGTAGCTGAAAGGGCATTGTTAGAAAGAATGGGCTCTCTCCTGGCTCATGCAATAAACTTCAGGGAGGGGGCTTAACTTCAGAGACTGTTCTGAAAAAAAAAAGTTTTTTCATTCCAAATCCAGCTCAGCAAACCTAAAGCGCTTATTCTGTCCCTCAGAGCTTGTGGTCCTATTTAATTGTGCAATATGTTTTTATATATATGATCAGTTCCTGTCGATGTAATCAGAGGAGAGCAACAGTATCTTCTAAGAACATAATGATCACACTGGCTCAGACCAAAGCTGTAGGTAACCCCATCCCCAGCCATTGTCACTGGATGATGCTTAGCCAAAGAGTATAAAAACCAGTGCATGTAGAAAGTAATTTTTTTCCCCTCCTCAGTTTCCTTGCAATTTCTCGAAGTTAACAATCTAGAGACTTCCTGATTTATATGCTACTCTGGATTGCTGTGCTCAATAGCTACCTTAGGCCGTCGTAGTACTGATTAGAAATACTTCAGAGATACTGATCTTCAAAGAGCAGAACAACAGAGAGATTGTTATAGAAACTCATATATACAGCTAGAAATTATATATACACAAACTTCTTAAGGCACTGCATAAGGAAACGAGTGATCTGGGTCAAGACTTCAAAATTAGGATCAAAACCCAGGCTTTTCAGTCTCTACGTGTGGATTTTACAGATCCTACAGAATTTCGTGCCCAGAGAATTTCTCATACCTGATGGCAACAAAATATAATGACTCAGGCTACTGTGTCCTCAAGTCACTGAGCAAGGCAACCATCTATTTCTTGTACTCCCCACACAGCCAGTGCCTCTGGACGTCACCTCTTTTGTAACTAGTTGGAGAACTCCTCCACTTTCGTTTCTAACAGGATTTGCTAAAGTGCCCACTCTGATCAGCCCTTGCGCTTCTGTAACTCCACCAGCTAAAAGGAGGAAGGCGACAGCTCCTACTGGCAGATACACATCTGTGTTTTACGCTTCTCTGCCTTCTCACAACCAGATTCATAAAGGATAACCTAACTTTGGATTAGTTTTGCAAGCTTCAAACAAAAAACAGTCTTGGAAGCAGAAGTCTCAATAACATTTAACATTTACATTATTAATCTTCAGATGGTACAAACACAGATTCATCTGGTGAAATTCAGCCCAGATAAAACTCTGATGAATTTTGTCGGTATTTGTCAGAGAGAACTATAACCTAGGATTTTCTTTCTCTTTCCTTTCGTCAGTCCTGCTCCCTCCTGCGTTTAGAGCATTTTGCATTTCCCACTCTGTGAGCCACATACCTTTTGGCAGAAGTAGATTTAAGGATATGCCTGATGACTGTACTGAGACAATCCTACCCTCTGTAGCAGCCCAGTAGCCCCAGTGATTTCCTGGCTACAACCAGCAGCATGTACTGGGCCCACTGTGAACCAAGGGGAAGAATGAACCTACCAGGAAAAGAATAGACTTCTTCCAGCTTGCCCAGTTCTACCTTAAACTTTAGAAACTTCTGCAACTCCTAATCCACATTTCTCTGAAAGTGAAATACAAGCAACAATTTTTCCTCATTTCTTCCATTTCAGCAGCGCACTCTTTTTAAAAGTCACAGACAGAATTG
Organism: Apaloderma vittatum; assembly: GCF_000703405.1. Taxonomy (NCBI): domain Eukaryota; kingdom Metazoa; phylum Chordata; class Aves; order Trogoniformes; family Trogonidae; genus Apaloderma; species Apaloderma vittatum. The sequence goes on from NW_009712173.1 coordinate 106,832, forward strand.
GTGCCACTCATCTAAGAAATTTTAAAGTAAAACTTAGAAAATGCTTTCTTTTAATGCTAAAACTTGCAGCAAATATAAACCATTGTAAATGAAACCTAATTTGCTAACATGCAGTGCTAATTTGATTACTCTAGATAAAAGTCTTAGTGGGACCAATTGGCACTTGCTGCAGTGTGAAACTAGAAGGATAATTTGCTAAGAGAAAACTGCGAGCTCTCTTTGGCACCCTGAAATGTGTTCAGTTGGTTTTGTGCTTTTGCATTTGAGTGAGTACTCCAGCACAAATTGGGCACAATTAGCAGCGCATTTAAAAAATACAGCTCAGTTCTGGTGCTAATTTGTCCTTGCAATAACACCGATTTCCCCTGTATTTACACTCAGTAAGCGTACAGAGGCTAACACAGAGGAAAGCTTTGGACAATTCTCATTTGTATAGCACAGAGCAAATAATTCTTTGTGCGCCATGTGAAATGAGTCGAATATCTCAGCCCACTTTCCAGAGAACATGTGTCTACATCACAAAATCTGCCACCACAAGTTGGCACTAATTGGCAGTCTCAGCAAAGTGGCAAAGGAATGAATGGCCCCTGGATACCGAACTAACATTTTTCCCCTACAGGTGGTCTTTTCAAGTCGGAATTGAGACGTACATTGTTTGGGCAAGGTGAAGTTTGTACTGCTGGTACATGTTTTGTTGATTCATAGAAGATTTCAGTGTACAGTGAGCATTTTCATGAGCGTTACATTCACACTATTAAAAAAATAAACAAAAACCTTAAATTGTATTAAAAAACCAACAAAACAAATTCCAGCTGTCCCTATTTTTCCCCCACTTCACCCTCTCAAAATCCTTAGTATGTTCAAAGGCGCGATCAAATCTTTTCAGTTCTCTTCAGCACATATTGATGAAACAGCTCCCTTAGATCTGATACCAAACCAAAAGATTAGGGTGCCAGCTGCTTTTATCAGGGACCTGACTCTACAGACTTTATTCACATACAACCCCGTTTGTGCCATTTTCTAGGCCTTGTCCAAAACCCACTGATAGCAGCGGGAAGTCCCCAAAACTCCAGCAAGCTTTAGAAAAAGTCTTTTGGTGAAAGGAGGGGGTTAAGGGGTTCAATTTGAATAGTACTGTCACACAAAATAAATACCATAGATGTTTTGATTATGGAATATGATTGCATTTACAGGGAAAAGAGGTTCTTCAGAAAGACTGAAAATTAAATCCAGATAAAGCAAAAGCACAAATGTTGCGTGTTTTTCCTTTTTTAACAATGGCAATCAGCTAATTAAAAAAGCTTCCAAAGGAAATGTAGAAGCTGACATCTTTAGCTCAAGATGCTTGTTCAGAAGATGTGGTTCAGTCAGCCTCAAGGACTGGCTGAAATGTTATGGTATTTGTTGTATGAGCTCAAACTAGATGATGTGCTTTAATTACGTATCCTATAATTCAATTTACGCACTTTTAGTTATGTTTTCAAAAAATCACCTCATTGAGTAAAGTAAGATGATTTGATTGTTTTTCTTGTCATATTCCTTTTTGAAACTTGCAACTGCTGCTTTCTTGATTGTATTTTCTGGCAGGAGCTTCTCCTTTTCACAGGCTTGTTAATGTGAACAAATACTGAACAGCAGAGGGAATTACGTGTGTAGTAATTTCTAAAATGGAACAGATTTTCACCCAACCAAGTAACAGCGCTTATTAGTCACGGAAAGAGAGAACTCATTCTCTTCCTCCAGTTCAGCCACTGGCTCTCTTAGCATGACAGGTAACGAGCACAAATCAGGGGCTGTGGGTTTCAGCCAGTGAAAACATGTTTGCCAGGAAATGAGACTGAAACCGTCTATCTCATTTCACATAGGCTGGCACATGGCAGATGGACACAGTTTTTCAGTGCTAACAACTCAGCCATCGGTAGGTATAAGTCCAAGCTCTTATCTTGCACTGATGGCAAAGAGAAACAGAACGTTTCTCCCGTTCCTACGGGAAGGGATCTTCTCCTACCACTATTCGTGAGCACATAAAGCATCCTGAGCTCTGCCAGTCCTCCCTCATTCATTCATTCATTCATTCAAATCAAACAGGAGTCAGGATTAGCAACCTGTAAATTGCAGCAGATAAAACCCAGCACGGTGCTGGCTTCGAAGCTGGCCAACTTCTGAACTGTGACTCTCGTGTGTCACGTCTGTTTGTCCGCTCAGAGAGTTGGATGTACCAGTCCTTTTGCTGCTACATACTTCAGACTAGTTTAAATCCTGATGCCAAAGGAAAAATTATCATACTGCTATGAATAATCACAATCTAATGAACAAAAAGGTATTTCTGGGCTTCTCTTGAAAAACAGCCTTTTAGATTATCCAAAAAGAATTTTAAGCTGCCTGGACCATTATAGGATATAAAAGAGGACTTCTTCTTTATGCAGTTCTTATACTGTCTACTTATCTTAGAGGTATGCAGTTTGACATCACTGCAAATTGGCCCAGAAAAACTTTGACCTGGAACTCCCTGACATAGTTTCACTCAAGCTTTGTATCCAAGCTAACTAGAGAGATTGGGAGAAAATAGTACGTGGTTGTTAGCAAGTGCACACATACGTAAGAAACCTGCTCTGTGGCCCTGACAATCTTTGCTCTACGCATGCCGAGGCAGCTTGTTAAACGAAGTCAGCTACTGCACCATTCACAGCTTGATGGCACAGTCCCACAAGATCTGCTGTGAATGGGCAGTCTTGTACCACCAGCCTAGGCCTGCAAGTATTAGCCACGATTTCTACATGCACTGGAGGGAAACTGATACCAGCAGGACAGGTGGACAGATCCAGCAAGATAAAGACGGATCTTGCTGTCAGAACTATCACCAGAGCATCAGTGACTATGGCTTTTGCTGTGAGTGGAGTTTAAAGGTAAAATATTATTCTCTCACCTGTAAATGAAAAAAACTAATCCCCTGTGTGTTGATACTTCCCCCAGCATACAGGACTGATCTCATTTTCCTAGAGCTTTAGTCCTTTTCATTCTGCTTCTTCTCTAACCCCTAGGTACAAAAACGGAAGATTCCCCCTCCAGAAAGAAGATGGTTATCCTGACGAAACAGCACAACATTTGGCACACTCACCTTTTGCACTGCGCTTTGAAGAAGGACACAGCTACGTACTGCAAGTGTTAAGTATTTCTGCTATTACGGCTCTTGGGCCAAATTCCCCAGGACCCCTGTTTGGCAATTAATTTGATTATTGAGACTCTAACACCTGGTTGTCCTTGGACTCCTACGAAATGAACATTAAAAGGAGAAACCAAAACAAATACTACCTCAGAGAGAGAATGGAGTGGGAGATTCACTAAGCGAAGCCAGGGAGGTCTGGCTTTGTGGCAATGCAGCACTGCTCCAGCTGCTACCGTGCATGGACTTCTACCTGGTGAATTAATTTCCCTCCTTTTTGATATTTGATTCCAGAGAGCTATGTAGAACAGCCACTGAATGAATGTTATGTTCTGTAACAAGTTGGTCCAGTGTGTGCTCTTCCACTTCCCCTAGGCCATAGCTGTCTTCTAAACAAGTCAGATAGGAGACGTGGTAGTGGGCTCTGTTGACAGTTTGTCCTTTGTTGAAGTTTGACCTTTATTTAGTGCTACCACTTATATTAATTTTACACTATCTGGAAAAAATTCACCAAATGGCAGGAAGACTATTGGAAGTTTGTTTGTTGATAATCGTGGAAATTTCTTTTTTAAACCAAAAATAAAACATCACAAAGCTACAGTAAAAAAGCCAGATTTTAGGATGACAGCTGATACCTGCTATTGCAGCTGTGACTGACGTTCATTAGAAGGAAAGAAAATGACTGTAAGAGCTGAAAAACAGAATCCTCCCTCATTTCACGTCAAACCCCTAGGTGTTGGATATATTACCATAAATCAAAGCTAATACCACTAGCCAGATGGTTCAAATTTGTGTACTAAGTGTTAGGCACTAACAGAGTACAACAGTCTGTTGTCTTTCCACAGGCGGCTTCTCAGTTTTGAGCAGCTAATTAGTCTAAAATTAATGAGGCCCAATCTGAACATTTTTCCACACAAAAATGAACGTAGGCAGAAACAGGCCAAAATTCCTCTCCGACTTAGAGCAGTGATGGCAGTGAAAACAGGCAGAAGGAAATTCTGTGAGTGAATGGCATGGACAAGGGTCATCACAGACAATGGATGCAGGCAAATTAAGAGGAAAAAGTAGAAAAGGAGAAATCTTCGGAGTAAAGAAACTGCCCAAAGTTTACACAGGAAGCTGCCGCACCAAGGGTCAGCTCGTCACGTGATTTAACCAAGTCTCTTGTCATGGCAGTCCTTCAGAAACTTAGAGGCAGGGGTGCCTAATTTGTGGGCCCCAAACAAGCCTCAATAATGAACCACACTGCCCTGCTATGAAGCTGACACTTTTCCTTGGGAGCGGTATTCACTGGCAAAGGTGCTGACACCCAACACATGAAGCAGCAGACTTTCTGGACTGAGGCGATGACACAGACTAAATTCCACTTCATTTCCACTTCCTTTAGGCACCCAAGACTTTCTTGCAGATTGAAGCCTCAGCTATTTATTGGGCCACAAGCCAGAAGGATTCTGTAAAGTACAGAATTACTTTTTGGTTCCTTTTTGTTCTAATAAGCAAGCTTCATACATTCAGACGTGCTAGGCACTCTGGCAGTGCTGAGATCCAGGGCACTGCAATAATGTTTAATCCCATTACTAATGCTTATTTTAGAATCTGCTTGTTCTTAAAGACATGATAGTGATCTTAATTATTGTCTCCAACATGTATTTGCCTGAAATAATTATTATACTTCATTCCTATAGAGACAATGAGATAAAACTCTAATTTCATTTTATTGGCCCTTCTATCCATCAAGAAATGAGTTTCTTGAGAGAGCTTTGAAGTAGTCCCCTTCATGGATTAAACCCCTTGAAAGTACAAGAACAGAAGGGTGGGGTGTGGGGGAATTGAAATAATTTACATCCCAGCAGACATGTAATGGGAATCAACAATGCAACTAGACCTACATGATGGTTGAGAGGAAAGCGTTGAGACATGCTATTCAGCATGAAAAAAGTCTGTTTAGCTGCAGCTTTTAGCTCAGGAGACAGCCAAGGGCTGCACTAAGTCAGAGGAAATAAGTTGCAAAAAAAGGAGCTTCCCTAATCATATTACCAAAAAAAAAAAAAAAAGCTTTACTGGATAAAAGAATATTTGATGCTTAACTGTCACTTGGCTGGCTGCCGGCTCAGCTCAGGTTCATGTCATCACTGTCAGTTCTGTACAATAGGTAGGAATAGGTAGCACAAACACAAACTCCATCTCAAGAGCAACTAGATTTGATGTTAGATCTACACAAGATATTCACTCCAGATCTCTCCAAAATATGAAAAGAATTATGCTCTGAATTTTGTTGCAAACAAAATTTTAGCCACATTTTTCTCAAAAGACTGGGTTGTAAACTTGACAGCTAAGGTTAGTTTATGTATTCACCTTCAATGAATACAGGCTAATTTCCTTTCCCTTTTTAAATTTCAAACAAGGTAGAAAAGAAAACCCATTAACAGGAAAACTCTGAGCACAAGAATTGTGCAAGCTGAGATCACAGGAGCAAGGCTTAGCACACAGCCGTATGCAAGGATAGATCCCACACAATCCTTGGAGCTGTCTCCTGGGATAGAAGGAACTGTTCGGGCTAGTCTCGTGCTTTCCCACGGAAAGCAATGGTATCTTAAGTTTTTAGGAACTTGATTGTAATGGATGCTCGGCATCCTGCCCTGGAGCCAACAGAGTAATTACACATGCTCTGAACTTCAAGTTTATGAGCAACTCGATCTAAAATTTAATCATGTCTTTAACTCTTGAGTCTGACTGGAATCAAGAGTGCTGAGGCTCCTGCTGACTGGAAGCTCTACACTTAGGATACTTTTAAATATAGATTAACACATCTTCAAAGGAAGAAAGATGAGCATGTAACAAACCTGTCCAAAATGTAAGTATGTGAAGAATCTAGGTTTTGCAGTGCTGGGCCATATGTAGCACATGTGGCATATAAAGCAATCTTTCCTATCCACCTGCCAATCACGGATGTAGCCATAAAACATGGATTTTCTTTTCCGTATGCTGCGTGTTTAAATTTCTGAGTGTCTGATATCCACACAAGCAGCTGTCTTTTTTTTTGAGGCACAGAGGTAAAGAGACAGATACTGTGCATTATCTCTTCTTCCCCCCACCCATAGACTTTTGCTCTTTCTGGCTCCTTCTGGCTGTAATGATTCTAAAATAAAGATCTCTCTGTCTGACAGCAAGAGGCTGCTCTTTTTAGTGAGCCCACTGTAAGGCAGCCTCGATACTACTGTGCTGTAAGAAAAGTATATTCACTTCTTCCAAATACAACCTAGAAAGCCCAAACAGTGGGAGACCTCCTACTTGGTATGATGCCAAAGAAAGCTTGAAGAGAAAAATGGTAGTGTACAGACAATGGTACAGATGGTGTTAGTCAGAAAAATACTATAGATGATTAGATTATCACAAGAAATGCAGTGCAAATGATAATCACATGTATGTCACTGGGGCTAAATATAAATGTGTCAGAGGCCTCTCGTATGGAGAAAGTCCAGCTGATATTGATAAGATTTTGTGCTTCAGTTGTTGATTGAAAGGTTTCAGTCCAGCTTAAAGGCATGTGCTGACACCTTTATTATATTTTTCATAAGGGAAAGCTCATATGCCCTCTAAAAATCATCTTAATCATGTAGACAACCACCGGCTCAGGGTTCTACACATCACAAGTTTGACAGCTACTCTTTCTAGATGATCTCTTGCCGGCCCTGGGAACACTGTGCAGCAATTTTCAAAGCTTGCATTTTGCAGGTCCTAAACTTGTACACGCCAGCCTCAAGCAAGAGGAACATATGGTCCTATGAAACTATCCAGTTCTTAAAAAACAAAACATACGCTGATAGTAACTTCCTCTTTGTTGATTAATACTGTTCAAAATTCTCAGCACTGGTTAATCATGTGATTGAAAGTACCCTTTCTGTTCCTATGTGAAGACCAAAAGGTAAACTTGTCTTACAGCTCTATGGAATTGATGGGAGATGATGACTTTTACAATATCAGTGCATAAGAGGTCACACTGTTGCATTTAGAAAAAAAAAAACCAAAACAGCAATGTCTTTCAGGTGATAGAGTCCACAGGGACTACAGTCACCAGCTGCCTGAGGGGATTCTGCCGGGCAATCACCAGGAGTTGCGACATCCTATAGAAACAACCGTGTTATTTTGTTAGGAAGCAGCACGTCAGGCAAAATCACATGACGTGGTTTCAGAAGAAGTGCCAGTATTGTAAAATTAATCAAACAACAGAGATAGAACGAAGTAGAATTACATCAGTTGAATTTCAAATCCCTCCATGATTACTGTTGACAGCAGGCTTCCACACAGAGGAGATTTTTGCCCTTACTAACATTCAGGGGCTTCAAAGTTTACAAAAAGGGGATCTTATAATCAAATCAGAACCAGGGGACAGAACTTAGAAGCAGCCCTGGGACCAGACCTGGTATTTTCCGCCCCTCAGATGATTGTCCTCACCACTAATTTATGAAGCCAGGGCTCTGACAGATGTCAGCTCTAAAAATAAGCCTAGCTTGCACTGTTTGGAGACACTACTCCCCTCTGCTGTTGGCTTTCCACCTGTGCCTTGTTCCCATCCTACAGGCAAAGCCAGGAGAGCTGAACCTCCCCTGGCATCTCAGCCACTGCTGCTCACAGCTTTCACCAAACTGTTGCTAGAAGAGTGGATGCAGGGACACAGCTGGTCTGCTGTCCTGAACATGGAGGAGGAACTTCTGCCATGGTTTAGGCATAATGGAAGGTAGGAAAAACTGACGCCTTAAACATCCCCGTTGAATTAACACAGGACACTTTTTCTGTACAGGCAATCTCTCTTTCGTGTGCAAATTTCCACATATCTCATGGGACACAAAACGACTTTCTTACAGCCAGACATTCAAATAACAAATGCAAAAGTCAGTTGTCTGTCCCACCCCCCACTTCATTACCGGCAAAATACCTGTACTGGTATGAATAACGGCTGGTGTTGCACTGCTGGGGTCAAAGCAGTTTAGGCCCAGTGAAGCAAACTTGAATAGAAACCATTGCAAACTGCTGACGTTACACTAAATTTGAAACTTAGGAAACCCCCAGTGAAGTTAAATGCATAGACAGTGATTTTTCTCACAGTCCTTTTGGTACAATGTGGGGAAACCCCATATAGTACCCATAGAAATACTTAAGGAGCTACCAGAAACATTCGATTGCTTTCTTCCCTCCCCCATCCCACAGGAGCAGAAAAGGGAGTGGAAGTTCCGCGGACACTTTTATTTCTGTGCTGTTACATAATTGCACCTTGCCTTCGCAGAGTTCCTCCCACTTTCAGCATGATCAAACCCATTCGCAGGCTGGGAAACAGAGACAGGGAAAAGGTATGCGACTTGCTCACGGCTACGCAGCAAACCAGTGGCGGAGG
>NW_009712173.1:115399-128074 GCF_000703405.1 Apaloderma vittatum
AGAGCCGCTGCTGACCCCCTACAAGACTCCACATTCCTTCCATTCCTTGCACATACTTTTTAAAACCTGAAATGTTGCTGCATCACAGGCTGACCATCTGACTCAACACACCACCTGCTTGTTTCGCCATCCAGGGTGAACAAACAGACACTGTAGCTATTTCTTGTCTTTGTTTCAAGATGATTTAAGATTTCTGGAAACCATGCCCATCACAACCAGCATATTCACTGGACAGTGATTTTTCTTTTTGGTAGCCTTCCCTAACCACAGGCCTCAGTTAAACATCACCGACTGAGTCTCCTATTCTTTTAAAATTCTGCAGTAGATTCCTTTAACTAATACTAACAGGAAATCCCATGAATCTGCCTCATGCCCTTTCACTGACTTCACAAATCCAATTGATACAGATAGAGCCAATTTCTGAAACTGCAGCTGTCCACACTTACAAAGCTCTGACTGTTAGATAAGAAAGTGCCAGCTGGAACAAGAAGTTTCTCCTACTACTAGATGCCACACTCTTAGCCAAGCGGGCAGCTGTCAGCTTGGGTGGCGGCAAAGCTGCATAAATGGCAAACCCTTGTATCTAGTCCCTTAGGCTCATCCTAAAGTGATTGAAAAGTCCCGCAACGGGAGAAGTGAGCAAAGCTCAGTCCCAGAAGAATGCAATTGCACTTGTCTCTGAGTTTCCAATTCCCTCCCCGTACCACAGGAGCTGGAGCCCCATAAAGGTGTAACACTTGGACCAAAAAGTTATTGCGGGCGCCTCAACTCGGGCAGGCCACAGGCTCAGCTTCACTGAAAGAGAAGCTAAAGGCCTCTTCAAGCCTGAGCAGTGTTTGGCACTTCACAAAGTTACCACATGGTTTTATGACAATTTTCCCTGCTGATTTTAAATCTTACATGAGTTTTAATCTGTATATGGTTACAGATAGCAAGATGTGTTAATAAAGAGGCACTAAACTAGAAGAGAAGGGAAAGGGCACCTTCAGCCCAGCTGAGTCAAAGAGAGGACACGGATTGTCTCCCACTGTGGGCTCGACAGAAAACAGCCTGGCCCGGCCCAGCCTCCCTAAGGCAGGAGAGGGTGAAGGAAAGCTGACCCAGAGGCTCACTCTGCCCTCCTGAAGGGTCTCCTGAGCCAGAGCTACCGAGGCATCACCCCTACTTTGAGGCTGTATATGTCAGAATACAACTGGATGTGCATTTTCACGTAATGCTATTAGCACTACATGCAATATCTGGAAAGCAGATTTCAGAGAAGTGAAACAGGCAGAGGTGGACCTAATCCTCTGTCCTCTACGATTACTCCATGATGTGACTTTGCTATGGGTCTTTGCCAGGTCTTTCCTCAGGCTGTGGCTGTTGAACATCTGGCTAAATATCAGGAAAACAATTTAACAACCCTTGGTGGAACCTTACTTCACCTACCCTTGGTCCAGTGTGTGAATAAAGCATAACAAATATGAAAAAACATGACGTTGATGATACTCAACAGATTCCAGCCGTGGCTTCCTACTGGATTCCTGTTTTAAAATCAATGGGACAACGTGGCTTACTGCTCTTCACTGGGGGAAAGGAAGTGGGGCTAATCTGGTTGGAGGTCCTGTCAATGCCCTTCTGCTTTTTCCCTGACACTCCTCTTTGGCAAATACTAAAATCATGATAGTGAAAGAGGGTCTCCAGCTCTTCAAATGAACTCTCCATGCAGCCACTAAAACAACTCCAGAAGCTAATCCCTGTGGAACTCCCACCTTACGTTGGAGATATTTATTTATTTTTTTATTTATTTGTGAGCTTATTGTATCTTGTTTGATTCAAAAGTCATAAATACTGACAAATATTCCTCTTATCTTTACTACTTGGTAAATATCAGCAGTACTTTCAGAAAAATGAACAGAAATTCTTCAATGCCTTAGGATAAGTTGGGAAGGGCATTAAACCAGTAGCCTTTAATAACTTTGAATTATACATGGGAAGCTCTGAGTTAAACATGAAAATATCTAAGGGATTTGATCTAATATGATAGAAAGACAGTCAGATAGCTGTGTATCGTTAGGTTTCAGAGATCTTCAGCCACCAGGAAGAATGGGCAGCCCATACATCTGATTCTACAATCCAGAACTCATAAAAGCATTGAAAAATCCATAAATATATATATATACAAAATAGTTCTCCATTTTATCAAAGAAAATTTGCTTTAAAAAAAGTGAAATACTGCATAAACACATTAGTGTAAATACTTTAACATCCATAATTGCATATTTCTTTTGATCTTTACCCTCACATTCTTCTTCACTATGATTTCCTGAAAGGGAAAAGGATCTTTAGAAAAAAAGCTAACAGAAAAATAACTAACTAACTAAGTAGACATTAAAGCACAAACAGTAAATGCAACAGTTGGTGCTTTTTTTAATGGAAACTTTATATATGGATCTGTGCAAGTTACGTGTATGGAAAGTAGACTGTGGCTTTGTGGGCTTCTTAATATAAATATCCCTGACATAAAAATTACTATTCTAGACGGCTTTGTGGAAGGTCTGGAAAAAAGCTCCTCGTATGTAGAGCTATGTAAACTGTTTAATAACTAGGGAGAGAGTTTTCAGACAGAAGCTGTCCTCCCCACTCCCCCCACCCTTTGCAGACTTCTGTCTCGTTTTGTAAAACTGATGTGCTGTGTTGTTTCAGAGGAGGCAGCTGAGCAATCCGTTTCACTGCCTCTCTTTCCCATGGAACAAATCTCCCCTCAGCCCTCCTGCTGCATCCCGACAGAGATTGTAGGTTTTTCTTCACTGAATTCTTTCAATAATGCTGTAATTGCAATGTTAAGAGGAACAATTAGGACTAAAGGGAGCTGCTTCTGTATGCCAGATCTGCCTAATAACTTAATTAAATAAACAGAAATATAATTATAATGTAAATATTTCCTTTCTTTAATTCCTAGACATCTTGAGAGAGAATGTTGCTGAAATTATATAAAACTATTGCAAACCTTCCTGGTTCCTCCACACTTAAACATTTCACTGTCTTCTCATGCCTACCCACTTGTAATATTCCACTTTTAAGATTTCAAGACCATCTATCAGACAGAGGAAAATGCATCCTTGGAAATTAATACCCCAGATAGTCAAGAGCGTTTATAATTGAAAAGGAACCATGAGGAGTAAATTGTTCTATAATTTATAACTGCAGATTTCCTTCCTCAAATTATTTTCATTCAGCAGTTTTCTCTGAGAACTTTTGCAGTTTCAAATGTTTTTGAAAAAATGCAGGAGAAGCTCGGATCATATTGTCTTTTGGCATGTACACAAGCGCTCAGAGAGGATGACCCTACCTTATGGCTTTACGTTGAATGAACTCTAATGGCTTCAATGCTTCTACTTATAGTTCACAATGGTTCAGCTGAGACCAGCCTTAAACTTATCACCAAAAGATTATTCCTCCTCTGTTTACACCAGGGAGTTTTCTTTGGATTTTACCACAACAAATTTCTGAAAGCAATCCATTACTCCCAGCTATTCAGAAAGAATAATGAAAATCTAATCGGTGACGGTGAAACAGTCTTGAAGCAAAGACATCCTGGGTCAAGCATTATGAAAAATCCTTCTAAACTAGTAAGACCAGCAGTAAACATTTCCTTCAAACTAGGAATAAAATTCCTATTACTAGACAGATATGACCCCTGTCGTGGGTTAGGGCTGGGCCGGCCACTAACACAAACAGGTGCTCTCTAACCCTCTCTTCATCCCCCTAAATGGAAAGGAAAAGAGAATGAAGCAGAGAGACTTTCGAGTTAGAGAAGAAAAAAAACTAGAACAGCTTTAATGAAACAATAATAGAAATAATAGTGGAATGATAAAAGTAAAGAACTATATACAACTATAGATAGTAGCCCAATATCAAACCCAACTCCCTCCCCTGACAGCAATCCCCACTGGTGCTGCAGAGCAGGAGGCTGGATACAGGGAGCTGGATTCGGGAACTCAGGATCCAGATCAGAAGCAGGAGGTCAGATGGAGTCCTCTCTGAACACTGGCCATTGCAGAGAAGGGCAAAGAAGAAGGAAGGGAAAAGGGCAGAAACTCTCACGATCACTCAATTTATACTAAATATGATGTATATGGGATGGAATACTCTCGTTGGTCACCTGTCCTGTCTATTACCCCCCAGAGGTGCAACCTTTTACTTCTTTGTGACCCCTTTTACTAGCCGGCATCCCCAGCATGGCACACAAGAGCCAGCAGTGGCCTTGGTCACTATAGGAGTAAGCAAGAGCCTGTCTGCATCCCACTCTCAGGCAGTAACTGCAAATATCAGGTGTTATCACTGCCAGTAGCAGACACTGTCTGCAAAAACATGTGGCTGACTTCAGAAAGTGCAGCCTTTAAGAAGAGACAAAACTGGAAAGTAAAAATCACTAAACAGGACTGGGTTTTTAGCTAAACGCAGGATACCCCAATCAGAGTGATTTTAGCTTTCTTCTTGATGTGTCAGAATCGCTAAATGTAAAATCAGAGAGTAAATGTACAAACACGCCTAACGCTGCCTTCTGACTAACACAGGGTGAGTTTTTTGGGGGCTTTTCGCACAGAAGCCTCCAAGAGCTTGTGGACCTAAGCAAGACACTCAAAAATCCTTAGGTAAGGAAAGAAAAAGCAAGTTGCAGTTGCAATAATTACGGTTGAAACAGATTTTCCAGTAACATCTTCCTGCATTTCACACTCTAGCCCGGTGTGTTCCATTCCCAGTCTCCATGCCACTTTTTTCATATATGTACGTGACCTAACTTTATAAGCCACAACATGTGGACCACTCAGTCCCCATGTGTTGCCTGGTCTAGTCGAGAGGTGGCGTCCCTGTCCACAACAGGGAGGTTGGATTAGATGATCTCTAAGGTCCCTTCCAGCCTAGGCCAGTCTATGATTCTATGTGCAGCAATTTTGTGTCTGTTGTCTCCTGTTATTGCCTTAGGTCGACACTGGGCCTAGTGACCTCCTACATCAAGTCACCACGCGTGCTGTAAAACATCGTGCTGGCAAATGGTTACGCTGTTACCTACATTTCTTGGCTGCAGAATGCCAGACCCAGGTGTGTGGTGAGTGTTTAAGTGGAGGCACAGATGATTTTGTGCCACATTTTGGCAGGAGGATGTCAAAGAGTTCAGGCAGATAATGCTGCTAGAGGGAAGGATAAGCTGTGCTCCACAAAAGGAAGGGAGATCATAGGTTACTGCTGAAATCCACGTGACATATTTGATAAAGCTGCAGCAACCACATTCCTCTAACAGCAGTTAGCACACACAAGAAGTCACGGGAGAGAGCTCTGAGCTGGCAAATGCTCCACCAACAGCTCCCCCTCACTGCTTCTGTAAGAGGCTCTGCTTTGTGCCTTGGGCACACAGCCTGTCGGCTTTCACAGAGCAAAAAACTTTCTTTTGGGATGAATTCATAGCACACCCCTGTTTATCCTTACTATGTTATTAAGATTATCACATAGTGCCCAAATGTGCCATTCACAGTCTCAGTGCTCGTATGCCGACTGCTGTACAAACACACGGGGAGTCATGACTTGTACCATGAGAAATTTGCCTTCTTGCTTCTCCTGTGTTTCCACATGGAGGTACCTCAGCCCCAGCTGAAGCTCAGAGGCCTCTACATGGAGCCAAGCTGCAGCTTCGGGGGTTAATCGGAGATTACAGTCACACTGAAAGGGGATATGGAAGAAAAGGAACAAAACAGAACAAACCCAGGGTTGATACAGACCAGTAGCATTCTTAACTTCATGGCTGAAAATTATTTTAAGATTAAAAGAAAATAAAAATTTCGTAGAAAACACACTTGGTCATGATTTCCTGGTCCTTTAACGTTCATCTCCTTGTCTTCAGAAGAAGTGACCCTGGGCTTTCTGCCATTGTTGCTTGCATCTTCCCCCTCTTCAGACCTATTCTTGTTTCTACTTAAGGCTCTTAATTCCTTAAAAATAAAAGTTTATATTTATCTATATAGTTATACACACATATTCCACTCAATTTCCTCAGGATATGACTCTTCCATATTGCATAAACTTCCTTCCCTGGACTTCTCTAGCTCTATCATTCTTTTTGCTACTGTCCAGGGTGCAGCTGTCAGGGCCAGGAAGCCCAGGACTCTGCTGCTCATACACAGATTGGATCAAGGTCAGGACAAGAGTAGTCAGTACCTGCTGCCTCCTACCCTGCTGCTCATGCTCTCAGAACTTCCACATCAAAAAAAACAGGTCCTCAAATAGCCTGGTGAGCTTTGAAATGCAGAAACCAGTGAAGCAGTCAGTGTGGCAAGGCAAAAATCCATCTCTGGCAAGGATGTCAGGTTATCACCCTCATAGAGATGACAGAAGGCTGAGTAATGGGGCAGGGAAAACTCAGGTAACCACCTCTAGTACATAAAAAGTACAGTGGATAATCATGGTGATGAGGTTTCTCATATAGGAAGCTTTAAAGGAAAAAATCGATATGCCTGAATATTGCAGTTGCTGTATTATTTCAAATAATTAAAAAAGAGATAAGAAATAACTTGTCTACATTCCACATACAACTGTTCAGCACTCCTAATTTCCAAAGACTTGCACATACATAGTTAGAATATATTTTTTCTTTCTTAATCAATTTTTCTTTAACTTGGAACAGAGGACTAGAGTGCCACAGGAAAGTTAAAGAGGATAAAATTATGCGAGTTCTCACTCTGTCAACACAAAGATGAGAACAAACCATAATTTCGTGGTGGATGGTGGTTTTTCTCACATTTCTAAAGGTTCAGTTTTGGAGCCCTCTCATAATAAGATTAGGAGAAATCGATGCTGAAATATTAACTAAAGGAAGGAAATTTTATGAAAGGATTTGGAGGAAAAGGATAACGTAGCTATGCTAACAGCAAAGAGACTGAGACATGGAGAGCTGCATGAAATTCAAAGGAAACATCTTAAATCTAAGTGCTCATCAAAACATTTCACATAAAGAAATCATCATGGTTTCTGAAGGGTGAAAAATTGCTATTCAGTAGATCCAAGTTTGAACTGCGAAAAGGTGAACTGGAACTGAAGGTAACTTCCCTGCATTAAAGAAAATGCTTGCATCATGCCTGGCCAGCTACAGAAAAATGTCAGCTACAATGTCTGCATGTAGAACCAAAATTTACGAGCCAGGAGTTCTCTAATCGAAGGTCTTCGATGAAACCCATTTCTGTATACATTTAGGCTCACATGAGGAAACAATATCAATAAGCGTTTCCAAAGGCATATCCTGCAAAGCGTCTTCAACTCCCCAGCAATTTCAGATACGATCAATGGACAACAGAAACTCAGCACCTTGCAAGGTTTGCAAGGAAATAAAGAACTAAAGCTGTAATTTCTATAAAACTATAACTAGCTGCGTTTCCTTTTGCAATCTCAGAACCATAGGAAGCACGCAATCTTGTCATTGAAGGATAATTATTATAGCACAAAACTGTTAAAAGTAAAAATGTCCTCTGTTTCCCTTTGATGTCAAAAACCAAATAATTAATTCAAAGACATGCAAAAATTAGTGGAATTTAAAATACCAACCAAATGTAGTCTAGTCTTGTCAGATACACTGTGCCTTTTATAAGACATTTCCTAGCTTGCCCAACCACAATGGAGCCCCCACAAGTTTTTCAGATCTACTCTCCAGGGTAGTTAGACTCTCCTAGAGTACAGCAGAATGATTAAACCACACCAATTAAAATAAATGTGGCTTACAGGGCTTTTTTCTAAAGCATTGCTCCCTATCAAGTGGCTCACTCGAAGCCATGCAGAACAGGAAAGTAACATTACATCTCAAAAAGAAAAAAGGAGGAAGAGAACTTCAGGATGAGATTGTGTCTTAAAGATCATTCCACCACCAACATTCTTTTGAACAGGACAAATACATGTTCCGCACATACGGTCAGACATACAGTTATGAGACTGTTGCCCTGTAATTAGCAGAAGTCTCCAAACTACCCTACTCTTCAAGACTACATTAGCCCACTGAACTAGTACCTCTTCAGCAGTGCCACAATGAGTCAACATCAGCCATTGATTGCCCAGTGGCTGCACCAGACTTTTTCCCTCAGCTCCTTGTGGATACCCATCCCGCAAGCGCCACTGTAGTTTATAACTTATCATTTGTAGAAAGTGTATTATTGGCAATAGTAGAAGTAAAACCCTTAAAACAAAAGCCATCCTTTCCTAGAACATTCCACATGAAGCAAATATTATTGGTACAAATATTCTATTTCTTTTGGGCCAAACTTGTTAGTAATTTGAGTTATGACTCCAGTGCTTCCCTTCTGATGACGATTTAGACCCGTTATGTCTTGGATCCTAATTTGCTGTTACAATAATCTATTTCTTCCTCCCTGTGTCTGATTCCGGGATCATGCTTTTAGCACAGCTGTGTACTACTTCACAGAATCATAGACTTCTCTTAACGCAACCATTTCTCATAACTGCACAGTCAAACTGTGATCACTTTTTTAAAGGTTCTAGTCTACCTTTCAAGCCAGCAGTATTCCAGAATTTTCCAATGTAATCTTGGGTAAATCTCTTGACATATTGTCTGTCCAGTTATACAGGTAAGTTAACACTCAGTAACAAGTTTGTCCACTCAGAGGTGAGGTAGATTAATTAATTGATACTTACTGAGTATTCTGAGGTCTGTTGATGGAGAGGATCATGCTTGGTAATAGAAACACTGTCATACTTTATCTACGGTAGATTTTAATTTTGGCAAATGCAGAAGTAAAATGGTGAGGGTGAAAAATAGCTGTCCCTTCAAAGTTTCCTTTTTTTTTTTTTTTTTTCAGTTTAGGCTTGCTAGTAATATGGTTGCACTTAGAAATTAGCTCATTGACCAAAGGCATCCAAGCACCATTAACTACAGTGGAGATTCATCATTTGAGACCAGCCATCGCTATTGATTCTGAGGATCATCTCATTCCTTCTAAGAGGCCCCTCCACTATTTCATAATTAAATTTTCTAGGCCTCACTAAATAGGACAGCATGACTAGAATGAAGGTAATACACAGCGTATGTATAGTGAAAGCATAAAACAACAGCAGACTTCCCTCTCACAGATAGCCATGAATAAGGGATATTAATCATAGTAAACAGTAATTTGCTTTTACAACATTTTTCTTTTAAGAACTTTCATGTTCATGTATCTTTGGTCGACGTATATCTGATTACTTTATTTGTCTACTATTCATTATGGTAGGCAATTATTCTTATTTTGTTTATGGTCACTCAGGCTACATCCATAGTTGCACACTAAACAGCACCAGGATTCCTTTCCTGACCTTTATATCAAACAGCACAGTTTGGCCACTCTAATACTATTAAACCTTTTTACTCTCCAAAACAGGCTGGTCACTTCCAGTTGCCTACTAGGGATAGCCCATGGCTCATCTTATCTCTCTGGCTTGCTTAGGAATTGTCTAAAGCATAAGTTGGCCTAAACCATGCTGGGGACCATTCCAACAATGTAACACCACAGGAGAACGGGAATATTGACCAGCACTGTGTTATTTCCTAAGAGACATAATCTCTATGACATCTTCCCTCTCTTAGAAAATGCATATCTTTTATTCAACCAAATCACTCAATTATAGAAAACACACAGTGAAAACTTTCTTTACTTAAAATTACTTGCATCAGCTTTCTCCAGTGTATGGGTATTAGTGTTCAAGTTGAAGCGGGGGGCATGCTTTTGAAGAAATCTCTTCCTTCAAATGTCCCCAATTATCACATTTCAATTCCCAGCACACATCAGACTAAGAACAGGGACTCACTTCCTTTCAGCTGAGACAAAACTGGAGGAGCACAAATGCTCCCCCAACCAACAGTGAACATTCAGCCCATAAAATGGTCCCACCCATGGCCAGTCCGAAGCTGAACGCCTGCAGTGCAGTTAGCTTGGTCCTCTGTAGATATGGCCCTACACGCTAATAGAGACAGAGCCTTCACTTGCAGCTCCGTAGCGTCAAAGCCTGCGTACTAATTGCTCTCAGTCCCAGTGGACTGGTATCACCCCCATGAGATTGCTCTAACTGCACAGCTCGGTAGATCAGACTAATTGCTGGAAGTCATTTAGTCACTTCGAGGAAGTGAAGGACAGCTCTGGATGAAGCCTGTAGTGCCCTCTAGTTTGACTCCCTCTTCAGAACAGAGGAGGTTCAGTTCCTCTGTCGCTACAACTGGCTCCACACTAGACTAAATGGTTAATGCCAGTCTTCAGGGCCACTTCTGATCATAAATGAAAGCAACCCACTGTTATCAGAGACAACTGCCACCCAAGCTGCAAAATCTGCACTTGGCTGATTATAACCTACTCCTGCATTCTCTCTTGCAAAGTAAAAAAGACAACTTGCAAACAGTTGTTTATAAATTAGCTCAGGACTGAACCCTATCAATACATGATTAATACACACAGTGTTACCTATTATATTGTATATAATGGGCAGTCTTCTGTGGCAGGGAAGCAAGGGAGGAGTTGCAAATATGCTTGACACTTTCAAGTTTATATGTCTTAAATTGACTTTAGATTTCTTTGGTTTCTACAGTACATATTTTCAGAGGTTTTTGATCCGATTCAGCTTGTTCCACTGAACAAAACAGTTTCATTGCTCTAAGACTGGAGGAACACAGTGGTGAATCAGGCCCTTTATCTGACTCCAATGGCTTACTATCAGGCCTACTGCAAACTACCTATTGAAAGCATGACAGCAAGCACTATGCTCTATAGTAAGCATTTAGAGTATCACGCTCTAAGTATAGGCCGTATGAAGAGGTCTTTTGTTCAGGAAAGCAAAGTATACACTGTCTAGTAAGCCACACTCCAAACATAGTATCGATAAAGCACAGCTAAAATCAACTATTGCCTCAACATGCATTCACAGATTTTGTCTGAATTAAGCACGCTTGAATCTTTGGCCTACAATGCATTCACTCAGTTCTTTCACAGACAGTTCCTGCAGAAACAGAGTAGGCTGCGACAGGCTATCGGGCCATGCACAAGAACTTGAGGCTCCAAGTGGGGAAGAAAAAATTAGAAAAAACCAAAATAAAAATAAACCATATGGAATCCACACTCAGATGCCTTTAAAACAACCACAAACATTCTTGCTGCCTCAAGCTGCAAATGTCGTGAAACAATTACTGGGCTGGGGGACTTCAAAGGTTCACTGAGAGCAGCAGTTTTATTTTTCAATCAAACACAGGAATAGGGCTTTTTTTCCTTCCTCCCTCTCTCACTCCCTCTTTTTTTTTTTTTTTTTTTTTATTTTCTGAATGAAACAGCGCCCAGGCTTCCTGATTTCAAAAACCCTGTTCCGCTTCGCTTGACCACCCCATAACCTTAAGAGACACTCAAAAACTTCAAAACGAAACTGTGAGTCACATGGAACAAAAAAGACATTCTTATATTTCATTAAGGTTGAAAACTGTTGCATTCCTTGTTTGTAAAATTTACATGAATGAGTTTTAAGAGAATGAAACAGCGCCCAGGCTTCCTGATTTCAAAAACCCTGTTCCGCTTCGCTTGACCACCCCATAACCTTAAGAGACACTCAAAAACTTCAAAACGAAACTGTGAGTCACATGGAACAAAAAAGACATTCTTATATTTCATTAAGGTTGAAAACTGTTGCATTCCTTGTTTGTAAAATTTACATGAATGAGTTTTAAGAGCTTGCAGATGAATGCTGGGTAAAGCTTGAACTTCCACAAACTCCTATTTACTTAATCGGTAATTCTGGAAGGTTAATGGCAGATATTTGCAGGAGTTTGCAGATTCAGAACACAGCATGCAGAGAAGCAACCAGATTCCTTCTTGCCACTGGCCCACCCTATTTAAACATTTTTTTCTTTTTTAATTATTATGATAACTTTTTGAAGGATCTATGCGTTTTTATTTCACACTTTCATTTCAAAAAGGCAACGGTTTAACCTCAGTTTCCTTGCAAGAGCTTTTGGCAAAGGCTGCAGGGTGCAACGGTGCTCACCTAGAGCACTGACTCACCGGTGGAAGTAGTTGGGCTTAACACCATGTTTTCTGATGGCTGAAAACACAGGGCACGTTTGGCCAAACAGATGTACGCCCAGCTGTCCAAATTCTGTGGCGGGTAAGGAGCACATCTCCCTGTGGCCAGGGGAATGCAGGCTGCTCCTGGAGGCTGGATCGCCAAGGGTTAAGTTGGCACTGACCCCTTTGTACAGAGTCATGCACACAAAAATCATGCAGAAATAACATGCTGCCCCCTTTGAAGAGAACTGAGTCAGATTGTTAAAAATGAAACTGACTCACTGTAGAAACAGTGGTCACTGGAATGGCATCTCCACAACTGCTGCGGTAAGAGAGGAAGCTGCCTGACCGCAACTGCCTTTGTGCTTATTCTAGCTGTTTAAGTTCTAAAAACCACAAAACCCCATTTGAAATTCCACTGTATAGCAAGGTTTGTGTAATGAGGTTACAATTCATAATAGGATCATTGAAAACTGAAACAAGCAGCATTAATATGTGGACTGCCTGCAACGAGCTAGCAGCAGCGTGATGATGTCATTTTTAATTAAAAGTCTGTCCCTGTTTGATACGCTAAAAAAGAGTGCAAATCAGGGAATATGTGCTGATCCCATCCATAGGGAAA
>NW_009712173.1:128105-193851 GCF_000703405.1 Apaloderma vittatum
TAGTGGTATCACAGAGCACCCTGCCAGCCATATGGCATGGCTTTAATGGAACTAATTCCCACGTAGTCTGCTTGTGTCACGCGTATCAGGATTCTGCTCCCACACTGAAAAGACATTAGTCAGAAACAGGGGGAGGGGAGGCTCGGTGATACCCGGCATCGTGTCCTTCATCATGTGGCAGACCCGAAATGCAACCGCAGCAGTGCGGAGAGCAGGCGGAAATAGGTTGCAGGTTCACACAAGAGGACAGACCCTTCATTATTGCAAGTCAGCGTAACTCCTCTGAGCACACCAATTTACTGCAGAGCAAGTCTAGGCTTTTTAGCAGAGGTGACTAACCAGCCCTGTGAAATACTAATGCACAATGGCTGGCATTTACTTGTCTCACACTGTATTTTCACCCAAGACTGAGCAACATGGAAAACGAGACATTTTTGTCCCCGTGAAGCTTACCTTTTAAGACCAGATGCTACCAAATACTCCGCACTGTTGATTCTCTTTCAGCCACTTGTGCTTTGCTTAAGGCAACTTAGACCAACTCTGGACTTCAGTGGAGACAGAAGACATTCCTGCAAGTGTCAGTAGCTGCTGAATCCAATCTGCGCCTCAAAAAGACCAGGCTTTAAGGCCCAAGCTAGGCTGTCCTTAGTTCTCTGAACCACCTTTTTGACCAGAAAGAGATTCACCTCACTCAGCTAGATAAGAATTATGCTACCAAAAATGAAGCATGTCACAACTTGGTTGAAAACACTAGAAGAAAGACAACCAAGAAAAAGTTTACATTTTACTCAACTGCCATTTCCATGTCCTACAAGTATTTCAAAATTCACCTTGCCATCTATTTAAAATTTTATTTTTAGATTTTTCCACCCTAAACTACTGTGTTTGGGCCCAAATCATGGAGACAATTACATGAACAATCCTTACGCCAAGCTGGTCTGCAGACCTGTGTTAAATCAAAAAGATCTATGTTTCCTTTACAACATTTCAGCACAAAAATTGATGTAAGGGTATATGAAGATCTCCGAAAAACATCAAGACTTGATCATGGTCAAAAAACAAACTTGGGAATAATTAGTACAAGGTCTGATTAGCATTAGGTCTCAGTTTTATAGAACCATCATCCCTCACTTAGGAGGTACATTGCCATTAGCATCAGAGATATTGAGCTGGGAACTTTTTGGAACAGGAGTTTTATTTCATCCATTTACTTATGCCCCCTGCCAGTTCTTCACAAAATAAAAGAATGGAGAAGTCTATATCACGTCCCAGGTAAATGCAGGCCTGCAAAAACCTTTCTTGCATCCTACTAAAATCCAGAGAGATTTTTTGAAAGGTTTTAGCTTTAGTCGAACCAGGAAACACATAGGCATTTTAGTGCTAAGAACCTGGAAGAAATCCACTCTCCAAGCACCATCCTACAGGATTCTTTCTTTCAAGACAGAAAACACTAGGACATGTCTCTTCTTACTGCAGCAGCTACCCCTTTGAAATCCTGCACGTGTGTGCATGTGGCTGCAAGCACACACACATGTGTGAGCTTGGAAAAGGGAGAGAGTACGTATAACCAACTTTCGAAGTCAGTGGGAGGGAAGGATTATGATAGGATTGGACCCCACATGTTTAATCTTCACAGAGATGTAGAATGAAATATGCTACATTAGACTTGAAATAGTAGTGCTCAAATTCTTATTGACCCCAGTCACTTTAAGCCTATTGAACGCTGTGCTCCACCTATAAGGTTTAAATTACACTTTTATAATGTTCCTTGTTGATATTGAATATGTTTTTTGAGAAAAACAGTGTTTCCTTCTTGGACCACAGTGTATAAGTCCAAGGAACAGATTGCAGTGTACAGGGCTTATAGGGTGATGCAGAATTTTGCTATTCAACTCAAGAAACTTGGCTTTTTGTCAGGGTATACAAAAGAACCAATCTTCTTATGCTAATAATTGACATAATTCCATTATTGTGAAGGCAAAATTTATCAGCTAAAAAACAATAAATAAAAATCTATACTGTAGAAGACAGATCATTATTCCTACAAACTTTATCGACTGAACGACAGCCAGACAAACAATAAAGAAGAGCTCCCAAAGTTGTTTTGCTATATGAAATACTATCGGTTGGAAAACTAAATGTAAAGATATTCTCAGCGAATGTTAACCTCTAAATAAAACTCAGAAGATCTTTAACATTAGTGTCAATTTTCCCACCCCTGTTCAATCTTGCCTTACCTTGGAGGCATATTAAGAAATGAAACTGCCGGGATGTTTCTGCATGATACCTTTTTGTCTGTTTCACAGCTAGGAAGTGAAAGGCTCAGCAGGTTAAATACCAGCAGAGTAAAGTATTTTATTCAGATATCAGTTGCAAAGATCGGGGGAGGAGGGGGAGTGCAGTGAGGCCTTTCAGCCTCCAGTGCCATGGGAGAAGAAAAACGAGACAGCAGAAGTGTGTGGTAACACAAAAAGAATGTTATCTCAGCGGAGGGGAAAATACTTTCAAATGCATAATTGCAAACACATACCCTCAGCAGCTAACCCAGAGCCCTCTCAGACTGCAAAGCTAAGAGTTTGGAAAGTGGCCAAAGTATCAGTTTTATTTGAGAGATCAAAGTGATGAAAGAGAGAGAAAGAATAGCATCAAATATGATTGATAAAAAGTATTGCTTTCTTTGATTGGTTTCTGCTCCCCCTCCCTTTTCCACCTCATTCTTCTCCCAAGCTCACTAAGAAGAATGTCAGATCTGTGGTACGTCCAGTAACACATGCCTGCATGCGAGATGTGCCTATAGGAAAACACCTGCTCACTACATACCTGCTTAAACTCATAAGAATCCTACTCGCTGCAGGTAACTGCTGTCAGCTGCAATAGAATTATTTGCAACAGTTCACAGCTTGCACATGGAGGTATTCTTCCACGTGGTGATATTTGGTTGCTTTGCACAATCCTCCTCATACTGCTGAACACCTACATGGTTACCCCCACGGATTTGCAGGGACTCCAGCCTGAGTCAGTTGGTGCTCTCACAATTTCCGGTCCATAATTATCCTATATTCTCTCTTTATTATGCACACCGTCTTCACACAAATATCCAGAGGAGGATAAAAGGTTTATTATGTAACACAGTTGAGTTTATGGTTGCTTTCACGCAGGTAAGAGTGTGTTACCTTCAGCACACACAGCCAGGACAAAGACCTTGGAACTAAAGGGCACTTTCACACGTGATGAATTCAAATCCTTACTAAACGCTCACAGGAATCATAGCTGAGAGGCAGGTGTAAAGCTACACTTAGGCCCATGTGTTTAACTATATTATACAGGCCAGGACCTGCAAATGATGTACATAGTCACTTTATACGTGTATACATGTTGCAAAATCAGTTCTTTGCATCAGGATTTTGCAGGCTGTAGGGATGACATTTACTAGAACTACTTACATGAGCAAGAGTTTATTACAGAATAAAAGACAGATCATGCCACAGGAATTCAGAGAAAGAAGCCTGTAGAGATTACTGGGGAGCAATGAAATGGGAGGGAAAGACTGAGAAACGTATTGGTTCCAAGGCAACACTAAAAAAAAGAAATTTTACAGAGAGGGGATGAGACAGCTGAGAAATGGCAGACACTAAAGGGAAGGTTGAAAGAGGAGAGACCACAGCAAAAGGGAAAGCAAAGAAATAGGCCTGAGAAAATTTGAAACGGAGCTAGAAGTAACCGTAACTAGACCAAGATATTGCAGGTCTTTCTTTGGTAAAGAAGAGCAAAAACCCCACAATAATTTGAGAGAGACATGATGATGAAATTGGCCATTAGAGAAGACCAAGACGATGCAGGAGACCAGACAGAACATGACCAGGTAATAAACATTTTAGCAATAAGGTGAGAGGGTTCCTTTTAAGGAAGGAAAAATGATCCACAGGAGTGGATTTGAGCAACTTCCTTATGGATTTGATAAACTCAGTCTTAACAAGATGTGGTTGTGAGCCTGGTTCATTAATCATTCAGCCATCTAGCTAATCCTGCATCCAATATCTCTAAGTCTAAAATAGTCAGATGCTGTCTTGGCAAGCATGAAGCACTGGGTAAGAGCAGATTAGGAAATGCGTGATGAATGCATCACACTGTATGACCCTGCAAGGAAAGCAGTAGACAGAGGCATAGGGACATGTAGGGTGATTGGAGTCAGGAGATAAACCTATAGCCTGGAAGTGCAAAATGCTAGAAGGGGGATGAAGAGTAGGACATGGGCAAGAGGGCAGGGAAACTGTAAGGACAGGGTGATGCCTGTGTAGTTAGGAAAGATGCAGAAGGCTGAGATAAAAGGAAGAACAGGCACATCATGAAGGAGGACAAGAGAAAGTTTAAAAATAGCTCCAGTAACAGCTTGTGTCATTGTCAGCTTTATCTATTTAAGAAGAAAGAAAAACAAAACCACATATCACTATGGCAAGGACAAATCAGGAGTGTTGTGAGAGGAGGATACACAAGCATTCAGACCACACTGGGTATTACTAATTTGGCAGATGGGTCAACTCTTCCTTTCTTCTTCTGCCCTCTTATAAGAGTTCTCCCCCAGTTCTCTCCTCACCGTTGATCCGCCTGTATCAGCGTGTACCAAGATTGGTAAGCAAGTAAGTCAAGTGTTTCCAGAGACTAAAGGACACAGAAAAACATGTAGGTAAATGGGATGAAACCACCACTTTTGGGATGAATCCAGCCAATTTCACTGTTCCCTCTCTCGGTCCTTGTGGTGTTTAAACAACATCTTTTCACTTCCAAACACTAATTAGTTGCCAGAACACACCATGAGATAACTAAGCAATTAGTATTTCATCCATTTAACATGGAAGAATATTAAGACTAATAGATTGAACAATTCAACTACACCACAGGGAAAGTTAATTCCCAAAGCAGGGATTTAGATGAGATAAGTTCTCAGCACTATCCTCCAACCACAGTAATTGGTAGTACTGCTGTTCCTACCTGAGTACCTCAAAGTGAGAGAGATAACTGTCATAATATCTTAGGGCTGTAACTGTTCATTCACTTTACACCTTACAGTTAATCAGAATGAATTATTCAAAAAACTAAAATCTTTCAGAGCCTTAGTTAGTAGCCCATTACTCTTTTTTTTTCTGAAAAGCAGGCTCAAACTGCAACTAGAAAGCTCAGTTAAAATTAAAAGAGTAGGAGAAGAGAAACAAATGGACAGTGGACAAGAAGGGCAATAGCAAATATGAGGAAAGAAACAAGGATCATGCTGAAATCCAGTGAGAAAGACCAAGTTATTTCAGAAATTGGCATTAAAGGGACAAAAAGTACGGGCAACTAATGTGAGAGGAAACAAGCACTGAAGAGCAAATTGAGGCTTTGAGCTGCAGGGAAATCCAAGTGACTACAGAACATAGCACATGGATGCTTAACAACTTCAAGACTGTGAGACAGCAGGATACCACACACCCTCAGCTCCCTTGAGAGTTAGTTAACCCGTTGGTTTCAAAGTCTAGCAACTGCAGTTACCAGGCAATAGCATCTCCAAAGGATGTAACAGTACGCAGTACTTGCCACCACAGAGTTTTGGCCTAGCAAGTGCTGTTCCCAAGGGGGTACGTAGAAGTCAGACCAGCAAGAAGTAGGAAATTACAGCTAGACTGCAACCGTCATCTTTATTTAACCATCTGTGCTGTCCACCAGGTTTCATGTCTCTTTTGACACATTAATACCCTTATTACAATCTCTGAATTGTTGCAAAAAGGAAGGTGCATTTCAGATGGACTGAAGACGTTCTTTTACTTATGAAATGGACTTGATCAGTTCAACTAATTCAAAGCAGAAGCAGCATATAACTGCAATGTCCTATCTGAGAAAATTAAAAAAAAAAGACAAAACAAAACTATAGGATTTTATTGATAGTTCTTGCAAAGGACTTTAATAAGGGCCGAGTTCAGCTTGCAAATAATTGTTCTCCCCTTGATAACCATTAGAAAGTTTGTAGACAGAACTCACAGGTGCAAATATTTGTACGGACAACTACATCAAACTGTAGCAGCTAATAAATTAATAAGTACTGTCTTCTAGTCACAAAAAAAATAGAAAAAAATTATTTGTGAAATTAATTGTTTGCATCTTACAATTCCTCTGTGCTGTGTAGCCACTCAGATACTTTACCTATACCAGCCATGCTAAGTGCTTAGAGAAAGTGTCCTAGTGTTGGCTGAGCCTTCTCACAGGTTTTCACTGGAAAGCCTGCTTTGCAGGGCATTTATTTTCACAAGAAATGTAGAGGCATTTTGGGCCAGCCCTTTTAAAAACACACAGGCCCTCTAGATTTTACATGAATTTCCACAACTTGTTCCCTGTGTGGCAGCTCCAGCCTTTCAGATGCGTTAACATTTCAGATTACCCTCACTACTTTAAAATACCCTCCTGTG
Source organism: Apaloderma vittatum (assembly GCF_000703405.1). Classification (NCBI taxonomy): domain Eukaryota; kingdom Metazoa; phylum Chordata; class Aves; order Trogoniformes; family Trogonidae; genus Apaloderma; species Apaloderma vittatum. The sequence continues at coordinate 134,543 of NW_009712173.1, forward strand.
AACCAGCGCATGGAGATGGGAATCACTTTACCAACATTTCACGTGTGTTTTCCTAATGTGGTCGTAGTCACAACTCAAGTCTTCAAGTTCTTGTCGGTTTGACAAGGGGAAAAATAAATAAATAAAAAAATCTGAGTAGCTTCACACTGATTTCCTTTAAAAACATCCAATGGTATTTGAGATGTCTTCCCAAGTAAAAAGGAGTTTCTTGGAATAAACAATCTGTGAAAGGGAAAGAACAAGTGTCTTGGGCAGAAAGAGAACTATACTTAGCTCAGATGAAACAAATGTGTCCTGTGAAACAGGAAGAAAAGGGGAGGGGGGCAGTGGAGAGGGCAGCAGGCAACCCTGACTTGCTCGCTCTTTCCAGGCTTTGTATTTATTTCTGTCATGGATCTGAAAAGGCAGGCAGCAGACTTTGTAGAAGCGCCTTATGAAATGGGGTAAATAATGGACCCCAGATGCCCTTGTTTCCTTCATTATTCAGTCTAGGCCTTCAAAGCTGTTTTGCAGTGTGAGGTATCAGAGGGAGGTAGAGTGTTCTGTTAACAAGATTTCAATGAGCTTTGGAAGCAGGTCCAGGGAAGCTGCTGGAAATGTTTCAGACATACAGTACTTTTGTGCTTTTCTGACCTGTACGCAGTGAGAAAACATGGGACAGAGGGTGCCTTGATTTTTAAGAGAATGTCATCTAAACAATATGTAAACAACAACAATGCTTTGTGCGTATGTGATGTCATTAATCCAACATTCTTAAAGCACGTAAAATTCATTAAAACGTTAAGCTCAACAACACTGCTTTAGATTGAAGCACAGAGAATTTAGAAGATGTATTAAAAAAGCACAGCGAGCAACCAGCCAGCCAGGGCCATGAAACCAGGCATTAAGTCTCCTACTTTCCCTTGCTCCTTCCCCTGCCAGGAGGCAACACTGCCTGTCTGCTTAGCAACAAAATATGAACAAAATATATTTCGCTTTTGGTTTGAGACCCACCCTAGACATTTCTCTGTGCATATTTCTAAGATTCCTCATTATTCGTCATCAACCGAGAGCCACGTGAACCCAACTGACATATCCAAACACTTTACTTTTTGGATAGGCTTAGCGCTGCCTCGCAGTTCAAATCCAGCCTCCACGAATCACACCCATTGCTATTAACTACACATCTTTCTCTGCTTTTTCACTTCTCCTTCCTTGCTGACATTAACATTTAAAAGCCTAACTGCGTCTAAGAAAATTTTTCCAAAAAAGAGATTCCTGTCTCTTTCAGACTGCCATTCTTCCTTTAGCTTTTGCTTTCTCCATTGTTGACACCAGCCGCTCTATATTTACTCTAGCGACATTACATCCTGTACGTGGGGATGGCTCTGTACACTCAGATGTTTCCGAGTCACTTAGGGTATAAGGATGTAGTGTGCACTACATCCTTTCTGTTTCTGTGTCTTGCACTTTCTTATCTTAAAAAAACACAATGGCACCACCTAAAGGACATATGTATATAGGAAGACTTCTTAGATGCATTCACAGTAACTCTCTTATCCACCATGTGCCTGTGTGCGCATGTACACATACGTGTGCTTTTGCCAACACTGAGCCTTATGGTGGCAACTCTCATCTTCTCAGGAATTAGTGCAGCACAAAGCTTATTCATGATTATAAAATCACGCTTACAGAAAAAGACATCCATATTTTTACAACTCCTCTGATAAGACGGTAACAGAAAAGACAACTGTGAGAGCAGCTGCCCTTTTCTGTGCACTCCCAATGGATGTAACAGGCGTGCCTAATATAACAATTTGAGCAGTTTTAAGGAAGATTAAATATAGGAAGCAGCGCTTTTGCCAACAGAATGGCAAGCTGATACAATCCATATAAATCTCTCACTCAAAAATGTGTGTTGGAATACAAGAAATTAAAAGACAAAAAAAGGGGTAAGACATTCTTTCATTCCCTGGTATTTAGGTAATAGAGTAGCATATATAGTACTTTATATCTTACTATATGTTATGCAATGGTCCTAAGTTCCCAGAAGAGTGGGGAAGTTTTAAAAAACAAGTTTAACTTGTTCTCCTTTCTCAGCATCAGTCATAGCTTTCATAGTTTGTTCTTATAGATCATTTTTGTGAAAGCACTTCATGCTTTCACAACTGAGGAGAGGTATAACAAAGGCTCTTCCTAACAAATATTTGATCATTTGAAACATAAGTTTTTCCAAAACAAACAAAACACAAACAACATCAAAGCTAATACAAGCAAGATTCTACTAGTGCTTACAGTTCAACGTTATGTATTCATCTGACTCGTTCCATTTAAAACAGCAAAACTGAGAAGAGAAAAAAACCTGATCCTTTGAAACAGTGTTTGTTTATAAATATAGCAGAGTTACAGAGAATTATGCATGGCAACCGATTTTCAAGTGTATGAGAGAGACCACAGAACACTGTTTTGAGCTTTGGTTTTAAAAGAGGAAGACTAAGACACAATCAAGACTTTGAAGTTGTTTTGAGGAGTATGGACCAGTTCAAAATGTTGTTAGCGGGTTCTGGAGCCTTTCACTTGACAATCTAAAGTAATTACCGTACAATACATGTGAAAAGTCATTTACTTGCTTCAATTTGGTTACTAGTTGGAAATATTGCATGAGAAATACTGCTTCTTGCTAGCTGAAGAGAGAAACCAGGGTCTGATTGGGCATGAAGAACAAACTCCTTCCCACCCCCAGGTCAGGATGCAGGCATATTGGCAGAACTGGCTGGGATGCTGCAGGCTGTAATTGACTGCTCAGTGCATAAATAGGAGACTTTCGTCTCCCAGAGAGCAAAACGAGCAGGAAATATATCTCAAGGTTTTGTTTTAAACACCGTTTTTTGGAATAAAATGGAAACAGAGCCTTTCAAAATATTTAGTAAGCCAGTTGTGTAAGAAGGGTATGCTAACCTTAAATATAGCTCTTAGGGGCCAGATATTCAGAATCCAATTGCCCACGTGCGTCTCCAAATCAGATGTCTAGAAGCACTAGGCCTCCAGCAGAAGTTTTGATTATTGTGGCATTTCCTTTGGGAGTTGAACTGGAAGTCGACAACTGCCGAGTGCTCAGCTCCTTGAAAAACCTGGCCTGGAGATTAATAGCTATGCAGTGCTTATCATACTGCTGGCTTTTACTCAGTGTCTCTCATAATTTGCAACGTTGCTTAAGTGTAGCAATAGCTTTTAGGAAGCTGACCACTAGTATTTTCTGCTTTATAGATGAAAAAACAATGGCAATAGTACCTCTTCTAACAGAAAAATCTAGAGTAAAAGCTATCACCGATCCAGATTTTCCCAGTCTCCTGTATTTCCATTAAAAAGTAGCGGCAAAGAGGCGAATATTTAGAAGATAGCCACAACCTCAAGGCTGCAGGTAGGACTGAAGACATACATAACTGAGTGGCATACAGATGAGAGAAATATCTGCCTTTCTTTACGTTAATTTGAAGTTCCATGCTTATTCTCAAGACAGATTTTGTGTTGATAACTTTTGTCTATGTAAGTATTCTGATCCTTCAGTACATCCCTGTCTAAAGAGAACTTTGGAATAATTAATCCAAAAAATATGAGAATTTTATGAAGGACACAATGGGTAGTGAACGTACCACACAGGTGGGAAAACAGGGGGAAGTTGTAGTATGGTGTGCATCTTCCTGGAGAGTATTAAAATAAAAATGTCGACACTTCTCAACCCTCAGCCATTCACTGCCACAGCTCGTAAAAAGGTTTCTTTCTGCATCCTCCAAACATGGTTTCCGTAATGCTAAAAGGCAGCCAATCAACTTACAAAAATCATTCCTTTTATTTTAGGTAGAAATGTGCAGATAGTTCATAAAAAATTGGTTACCTCAAGACATAGGGATATCTGCCAACCTCCAAGGTGTGATGGACATTTTCATGCCAGCGCATTACATTTTCACTTCTGACTGAGTGGTTATAAAAGCCCATCAGTTTAAAGGGTCTTGGTGAGGAGTTCAGCCCAACATAGGTTAAGGCTCCCTTATGCAACCGTCATCACCTTAATGACACGAGCTTTAACTCTTCCCATAATTGCCAACTCCACAGCAGTTACTCTACCAAGCCTAGTTGTTTTTCTGAAATTGATATCCTGTTAAAGTTTGTAGGATTTCATGTGAGCAGAGACCCCAGGATTTGGGTTTGAAGTTACGTCTCAGAGTGCACCATGTGCAAAGCTGACACTGCAGCATTCAGTGGAAAAGTGAAGAGGGATTAAAAAAACCAGATAATTAAAATTAAGTACTCTAGTCCCTGAGCTCAAATGTTCAGAGAAAAGCTTTGAAAATGTTTATTCTCCCAGATTAGATGGAATTCTAAGCAATGTTTATTGGAGAGAAGAGATGGAGTGTGCTATGTCTAATTCTTGTTTCCTGTATCCGCCTTTCTCTTAAAAGTGCTAAGTAGCAAGGCTGCAGGGATTATGGTGCAGAGGGAATTCTTGCCACTTTCCTTCTCTCTCTCTCTCTCTGTTTAAACATGACAACTCTTGGCAGGCCTCGGTCACATTGTTTGTGTAGCCAGGACAAGAGGGTGGAATTCTGGAACACGTTCCAGCCCACATTCCGGATTTTCCTATAAACTAGCCCCTTATTTTAAACACACGCCTCTGTGAATTACCTTTGTGTTGCTATGCCATTTGAAAATGTGTTTCCAACACTCCCTGTAAATTAAAATCTGATTCAGCTTGAATTCCAGTCAAGTTATTTCTTCATGGTAAATAATCTACTAAAAAGACAGTGTTTGATTTCGTGGGGAAGAAAAAAATTAAAGGAGGGGTTGGTGGCAGAGGGAGGGGAAATGGCTCAGAGTCAGCCAGGGAGTACAGAATCTTTCCCTCTAAATTAACAATTTGAATAATGGCATATTTTTATTGCATAACAACAAGTGGACTAGTGTAGTTAATTGTAAGTAACTTGTAAGTTACTTGTAAGTAACACAAAAAATTCCAGCAGTCATTTGCCTAACAATTGGATGTGATCATTTGCAGCTAAAAAAAGTACAAAATTAAGGTCAAGCTGTGACAGTCAAAAATTCAGTCCCTGCTTTTTCTTACTCAGCTGATTGTTGCACAAAGATCAACATTGCTCAATCTGGTGCGTGTACTTCCAGCTCAATAAGTGCTTTCATTCATCATTCACAACTTACTTTATTATGGAAGTTGAACTATATCTTTAACACAAACCACGCTTCCTTTGTCCTGAATGAAAGATCTGCCTGGGCACACTGGAGAACAGGCTCATTGTTGATGCAATGTTATCACATGCACTGAGGCCAGTATCTTACATCTTAAAGCCCACAGCAAAAACCACTTATGTAGAACAAACTTCCTATGTAGAACAAACTACCCAAGGAGAACATGTTTAAATAACAGAGGGAAAGGAACCTTTTCTCCATCAGTGGCACCGGGTTTAACAATCCGTTTGTCACACAAATGTTTCTGGATCTTCTTTCATGAAGCTGCTGATGCATTTTAGGACCCACGCTCCCTGCAGGCACCGCCCTCCTGGATGCCATCTGCATACTGTATTAGAAACTCATTAACTGGCACTGGTGTAACTTCAGCTTTACACTTGCACGCCTCACACTTTTCTGTTAGTTTCTGTGTTGTTTTACTTCCCTTCAGTTCACTGTCCTTTTGGCTGCATTTCCACCAGTAGATAGTATTTGGAAAGGGTATTGTGTTCTGTGTTCCAATACTCCCTAACTCTCTAAGGGAAAAAAGTCAGAAATAACAACAAAACATGGATGTTATAAGATATCACTTCATTTCCCTGCTAGCTTATAACCATTACAGGTACGGAAAGGAAACAAAGGCTGTCAGAAATTAGAACACAACAGGAGAATAAGGAACAAAATAACAAAGTAAAAAAGTTGAAAGGCAAGGAAGAACCTACTTACATTTGTCACGGCAAGCACCTTTCGTGAGTCTGAAGGCTGCCTAATGAAGTTAGAGTAAGTTCAAGGATTGCATGCACTGTCCATATATAGAACATGGATTTCATCTCACTGTATTTCACAAGCCACTTCTGATAACTGAGGTATGTCAACACTCTCTGCTTGTAGAGTTTTTCCACTCTTTTAGCACATCAAATGCATTTTATATCCTAGCAAAACTTCTTCTTCCTCTTCCTCTGCACACATAGATACATTTTTATGAGGTTTAGCCACAAGTGGTATTGAGCACAGGACTGTATCATGAGAGAGAAGAATGACTGGAGAGTCATACTCTGAGGCTCCATTCCGACTACGCAGTCAAAGGAGACTGTTCTGGTTCATGAACCAAAAAATGCAAAAGACATCGAGGTATGTGCAGTTTTCTAAGCTAGTGCTGCTTGGTTACTGTCCATCTGAAGAGGCCTCCCACAGAGTATTGTAGCGTGAGTACTGAGCAACAGCCTGAGAAAACAAGTCACACGTGTGCTGCCATACTGAATAATACCCATGCGCTCTTCTAATCTCCTCCTCTTCTGCCTGCTGCTGAGAAACCATTAACACAAGCAGAGCTCTTAGAGGGAGAACAGCAAAGGAGTATGTGGATTCCAGGTGACCTCCTGGACTCTCAGCTGATGATTAGCAGACACTAGAGTAAACCTACCTTGTTAGCCAAGAGCGACTTCAGAGCCCTCACCTGACCCAGCCTCCACATAATCCCACCCATTTCTCCAGAGGAGATTTTTCTCTTCTTCACCTGTCTTGGGTAACTCCAGTATCAGCAAGACAGAAGGCAGCTCTGGAGCAAATACACACACTCATTTCCAAGAACAGAATGAGAATAAACAGATTTTAGAAAATAAAAGAATGTTCAGGAATATAATTTTCAAAAGGCAGAAAACACCCTGTTAAGGAAAGCAAAGGTAAGAGAAATTGGGTATGGAAAAATAGGAACCATTGCTGGCTAACTGCAGCAACCTATGAAAGAAAATCAATAATCAACGCACAAGTTCACAGGATGAAGTCATTATTGATTTTTCCAGTTTTTGCAAGTGATAGCCAATAAATGTTTTGGTAAATTTGTAACAATAAATATAAATCTTAGCCGTCTGAGCAGCAGATCATTAGAGGGACCTTGGATAATATTAGACCATAAATAGAGGCTTAATTCTGGTCATCTTCATTACCAAACCTACAGGGTTCACAGAATGTGGATTTTCTCAAATTCCTCAGCATCGAAAAAAAAACCAAACAGGAACTTCCACATTAAAGAGTAACTGTTTTTTGATCTGCAACAACTTTAATACACTTTTATTAATAAATCTTCAGCACTTTCAGAAATTAACAGAATATACTACTTACACACAAAACCCTCAACATCAGAAGTACCATATGTTGGCTGCATAAGACTGACACTCTACCCTGTCGGTCTTAAAATAATAAACCTGTTTTCTTTATATCACCATAACCATATTCTAAGTGCAGTAACAACTGTATTTCTAATAACAGATTCTGTATAAAAGGAAAACACATAAATTACACAGAAGCTAAGAATATTCTACCCTTGGTATACAGGTATGCTAGTTTTGTCAGTAAGACTAGAATTACAAAATTGGCGATTCCTCTAAACAAGCACTTATCAAATGGGGATCTGTTTGTGTTGAGTGGGTAAGAATTTGTATTTAAATTTTCTGAATGTGTATTTGTGTTTCATCATACATTTGGCATCAATCTATAATTAAACTAATTTCTGTAATCAAATGGCAAGAACTATCATGCTTAAAAGGATAGCAAAAGCTGTGAAAGATTCATGATAGCAGAGTTCATTAAAAATGAATTTAAGTCCTACATAGACCCCCCTTCAAAGTTTAGTTTCAATTAGATGCTCAAATGTTACAGTCAGTTTATAATTTATTTCAGTCTTATTCCACAATACATTTACAATCAGTCCTTTGCAGAGCTGGTTTAAAATTAAACCAGACACGTAAGGACTTTTCATTTTAACTTAAAGAGCTAATGCAATGCTTTGGTGGAATAACCATCACTGGGTGATCTTAAAAGCAAAGGAGACAAACATCTGCCAGGAATGATGGAGGTATAATTGATCCTGCCTTGGGGCAGAGGGATGGATTACATGATCTGAGGTCTCTTCCAATCCTATTGTTCTATTCCAAGGTGTGGAGATGGGAAAACAAAGAATCACAGAAAAAGTCTGAACAAGAGGAGGAAAAGTAATTGTGTAACTGAGGCCAAACTGTTAACCAATTGCAACTTCCATGCTACATTTGGATTAGAATTAGTAGCACATAATAGTACAGAATAACTGAAACAAGGGAAAGATAGAAAAGCAAGAGCAATCGGAATTCAGAAACCTGTTGTGGAATTGAAGACAAATGTTTGTTTACTGTACATGACTGTTTCATCACCTCCCAGAAGCCTGTGCACAACTTAGGTTTGTTTTAAAAATCAGCTTGGATTTTCTTGAACATGACCAGCCTCAGAAAGAGAAAAAACAAGTAATGTGTTTTATAGTGAAACCTTCAAATCAGGCATAAATCTAGGTACTAATGATAGATTATATTCAAGTACAGATCCGAGCATAAAAACCAGGTCTGTAAACTGAGGCAATACTGTGCACCAGTCAGATTCTTCTCTATGCCTCAGTCATAGAGAAAAGGTATTAAGGCATCCTTTTGAGAATTAGATTCTTTAACATATTCTGCTCCAGCACTATCACACTTCCTGCACACTTCATGTGTCTAGAAGCTAACTTCCCCATAATTCTTTTTGGTTTATTTTCATTTATTAAATGAAATTTCATTAAATGAATTTCATTATTAAATGATTTGTTAAGATCGTTGTGCAATCAACCTTTATTTCCTGGGACTTGAAATTCTTTAACTCTGTTTGCAGTCCCAATGTATCTCAGAGGTTTCCAGGTCATGCAACTGTGCTTCTTGTAATTCAAATCAGCCAAGCTCAGAGTTTTTCAAGAGTAAGAAATTCAACAGCCCATTACTTAATGCTGAGATCACTGCAATCAGCTCCCAGCAGAGAGCCAGCTTTAAAATGAAAGGTTTCTTATTCTTACAAGCAAGATCTTGCAGTTATTTGATGTCATTTTTTTTCTTGTAGAAAACAACAAGAAATACACATTAAAAACATGAACTCTGAAATGCAGCATATAGAGTGTTACCTGACAGCAACAAAGACACTAAGATAATTTTTCCATCTGTTCCATACTATATTCAGAGTTTGGATCAAGGGGACGTAGAAGCTCAAGGGAATTCTCTTTAAGAACGAGAGCAAAAGTTTAGAAGACAGACTCCATTCCTGACTTGACCGTCAGTTTTTTGGGACAAATCATTAACGTTATGAAACTTTAACAATTTGAAAACTGTTGTGCATGTGCTGCCTAAGAAGGATTACTGACCTGAAGTGAGGAGTGAAGAACAAACATAGACTATACGATAACCAGTAGCTGTAAAATTTGGTTTAACATAACTTTAGAAAACAATGGTTTTCTGAAGTCTTTGTGTGTCATATTTAGAGATTATAGAAAATACGTGCAACTAAGGAATGTGCAACAGAATTTATGAAGGAAACTATGTGGGGTCTTATACAAGTGGAGCTACAATGATAGTGACTGAAATACAGGTATGCATGACTGAGAAAAGGGGCTCAAAGCTGACTTTGGGCTGTCCTATTTAAAGGTGCCCTGTAGATCAACATCACATTTCCCAAGAGATCACTAGAATGGTCAGGAATGGTACTATAGTGTACACAGATTTCCAAGTCAGCTCCTTAATGTGCTGCCCTGAAGGCTACGCTGAAAGTGATGGGGATGATGATGGCAGGGACTCTGATTCATCTCAAGTTCATGTACCAAGAACAGCCTTCTTCGGTTAAGGACAACTAACGCAGACGCTGTGATGCAAAGTAAAGAATCAGGGAATTAAAACACAAATGTATTCTACCTGTGGGTTAGCTATGGAGTAAAGATATTTTAGACATAGATATTTGGTATGTATTTGATATAGATACTTAACTATTCTTCACCATTGTTTAGTCTTTCTCCAATGACAAGGAAATAAACACAAGTAAACCAATTTGTCATCATTTCCCTTCTTTTGTAATAATTACCACTCTGATACCTCCATCACAATCGGAGATTTTTCCTTTCTTTTAACTATCAGGTGGCATTGGTCAATAAATACAGAAAGGCCAGGAATAGAGCATCCATACCGCATGGAGTAGTTCTCTTTGCCTTTCCTATCTTCATTTATTTTAGCCTGTTTTTATGTGCATACTGTTTGCGTAGAAAACAGGCGCTAGGGGTGTGGAAGCAAAATGTCTAGGCCACAGCAGTTTCATCATCTGACCAAAAAAGTGAAACTGGCAAAGTAGTCACAGCTTCTCTCTCCACCTGCCTAATGCCCAACACGAAAAATACAGGGAGAGAGGACTTTGTATTAATGGATATATTATTTTAGGAATCAAAAGTTGTGGCTAAAATTGTCCAGCAAAGACAAGTCTAAACTGTAAACTGGTCAAGTAAGAGGGGCTAATAAACCTTTTCTGTTGGTTGTAAAGTGAAGACAAGTAGTTATTGGCTAGGTGCTCTGCACAGCTGTAAAATGTGAGGGACTTGGAAGGCATTGTGACTTAGACACTAAGGGATTGAATGTGACTGCATAGTAGTGAATAACTTGTTTGTCGTTCATGTGAATAAAATGTGGAAGTAGATCGATGCTTTTCTCCATAATATGGGTTCTCTACTAAGCACAGTAAATCTCCGTCTTACTACAATAGTGTGAGATCATTCATGCCATTAGTTTCAATGAGACTGACTCTATACTGCATGCAGTTTGCTGTTCTCTTTCCTCAATATAACAAAGCCTGAGAGTGCCAGCTGCCTCTTGAGTCTTAAAAAGAAAGAAAGAGAGAGAGAGACTTTTATTTACCATGATTTTGATTGGTTAATTTCACTCTATTATTTTGTTGCTTCCTCCCATATGAAAAAATGCATTGTCGTTCAAACTAACACACACGAGAAAGGCCGCTCAGTTAGCATGCAAAACATAAATTACCAGCTTGTAATGACACTTTGAACATGTAGCATAATAACACCATCAGCCTCAGTTTTTACTCCAAATATCACAGATTTTTTTCCATTTGCGGCTGGGGCTGTAATCACAATCCCATCTGCTGAACTTTAATTGAGCCGTACACGGACACAGCGAGTGGGTTTTATGAGCGTAGTGTTATAATTATTGTAGCCTATGGTTGGCACATGAATGAAAGTCATAGTTCCGCCATCTACAGATAGGACTAAGTTGTAAAGATAACCATGTAACAGAGAAATTTTCAAACCATTTTAATGACCTTCTGGCTTTAGTGCTATATAAATTAACGTAGCCACACCGGTGGCACTCCTATGGAAAAGCTGCACCGGCACACTTAGCGTGGACCCTCTTCCCCTCCCTGCACTGTCATATCCGGGATGCAGTTTGTCCATTGCAATGTAGCTGCACGCTAGAATTTGCAAGTAAGGTGCTAATTTAGGACACATTTTGTTGAGAAATCAGAGTAGGGGGATGGAAATTGAGATAGCAGTAAAATCAGAGAGGATAAAGATTACAGCCCACACATTTGAATACATCTCAGTTACTGCATCACCACAGATCTGGCCTTTAGAGATGGACTGAAATCATTCAGAGAAAAGACATCCACATTGTGAAGGCATATTCAAATCACTGTCGATACACTTACTGTGTTTCAGATGCTTTCAGGAAATGTTTCTTGAGATGCTCCTCAGTAAGACAACCAGAAACTTGTCTATTTGCACATGTATTTTTTTAAAAAATAGGAGGGGATAAGACAAAAGGTACAGAAAGCCCAGAAAGTCTTCCTTTAAGAAAACAACCCCACATCAGGACAGATTGTTTAAACTCAGACAAGTTATTAAGTCTCTCAATACCAGACACAGCTCATTTATAAAATAAAGCTAAGAGCATGCATTTACCTCAGAATCAGATATGAAGTGGTTAATGTGCTTTATACTACATACGTTATATATTCATATTGTTTCTGATCTCTCATAAGGACTTCAGCAACACCGAGGAGTTAACGTGGGGACCTGGCACTGGGCTGACTACCCAAGGCGCTCGGGAGTGAACAGCAACAATCCATCTGTTCAATTAGCACCAAAACAAAGCCAGCATTACATAAGACTACAGTAATATATTGGCTTATTAGGAACCTGGTTCCAGAGATTGTTATATGCAACATTACAGTGCTATACAAGTGTATATTAATAACGGCATACAGTTTAGCAGTTTGGCACACACGTGAGCTTTGAAAAAATGTGTGTATTTTTCCAATAAATAGCTGTGGCAGCTTTCTCAAAATTGATGCAGCCTTCTCAGTTTGAAAAAAAAGAGAAATCAACTGTTAAAAACACACCCTAGATACACATTTGCCTAGTATGCTGGAACAGCCTCTCTTGGGTAAATAACTTATGGTTTTTGACATTAGTACGCATTCCAGAGTATGTATTTACCTGATAGACCATAACAGCCCTTAAGGAGCCTGTCTAGTCTACTGGGTAATACCTAATGGATTTTGTTTTGTTTTGTTTTGTTTTTTACAATTAGTATGCATGCTACTAAGCATCCTAAATCATATAAATAGTGTACCTTTAAAAAAGCCAAAATATCAGTTTAGACAATTCAAAAACCACAATTATTTGGACCACAGTGCATAAGCAAGTTAAATAGTTTAGGCCTTGTAAAATAAAAGCAAGGATAGATAGATATATTATACTCAGTTCCACTGTGACATGAGCAGGCATTTTGAAAAAAAAAAAAAAAAAGAGCCAAGTTCTACACTGGTGCCAGAGACTCAGCTACCAAAGATATTTCACAGGGGTTTGCAATAACCTCACACTCGCCACTCAATCCATCAGAAAGAGTCAAATTCAAAAGCAGTTTCAGAGAACTTCTGCCCCTGTGGTCTCTTGTTTCTCTATAGCATCGATCTTACGTCAGATGGACCAGCAACATTCATAGCTCTATACTACACGCTTAAGAGGAAAGAATAGGTGTCCGAGGTGATTTCCCCTTGATGCTCACTGGTAGCACAAGACTTGTCCTGTTTCTAAATGAACTTCACCTTTGTCAGTAACCCAGAGGAGCAGGAAAGGAAGAGGCCCTTTCAAGAGATTTGTGTTTTCCTCTCTGTAGGAAGGCGTTTAACGGGAAGGCGACAGCCATTATCATTCTTTGCAATGCTTACATTTACTCTGGGAAGAGTTCCTAGTTAAAAGCAGCAAATACAGGCCTTAAAAGGGTGTAACTTTTTCCTTGAATTATTGGCTTGTATCTTTGTACTTTGCATACCGTTGGAAGGCTGTCTAAAACCAAAAATAAATAAAATATAGATGTTGGCTAAATAGAATCTGTGAGATTTACTTTTTTTTTAACAGCGAGATATTTTCATATAAGAATATTTTTGGTGTTAAGGATTTTGCAGAAAGCCTGTCTTGTCCAGCTGTTTGTATTGTACACCTCCATGACTTTCAGTAAACACACCGTAGTCAGTACTGCCATTAGCATCTCACATTGGACTTGGAGTGTAAAATGTTATCAGTACTTGCATATAAGGTACTACTATGTGTTACTATGTATGCAGTTCATGACTATATGCCAATCTGTGCTCTATGGTCCATTTAAATTCCACTTAAATCCTGATTGAGAACCCAGAACAGGCTTTATGCCTTCTTTAAGATCTATTGGAGACATGAACTTTTTCCAAAGAATACAAATATACCATAGATTCAAACTTTTTGCCATATTCCTAATAAACAGAAAGCTAAATGGGATTCATTTTGTGTATAACAAAATAAACAGTCGGTGAATGGAAGCGATGTTAATAACGACAGGCTTTTTCTACCTTGTTTTCCTTAGCTAATGAGGACACTGTTACTATTACTAAAGTCCCACTAAGGCTATGCAACACTTCCAGCTAAATGCAACTGCAAACAACCAGCCACAAGAGATGCTGTACAGTGCTGCAGACGTCACTTATTCTCTGCACTTGTTCCCATACGTGCACATACATTTATTCACTAGTCAACTATCACTGTTGCCTCTGTCAGATGTGAAAAAATGTGTGGTTATTTTTTTATTTACACAGTATGCCCCCACTTTTTTTTTTTTATTAAAGGAAAGTGAAGCTTCTTCAGTCTTTTGTATTTGGAATGTTCCTTGAAAGTAAGTACCAAAGTTTGCCACAATTCTAAAAGCTAGGATCAAAGTATTGATGATTGGTGTTGTTTGGGTTTTTTTTTGGGGGGGGGTTAGGGACGGACTTCTGGCCTTTTGGTTCAGTTTGTTTGTTTTTAATGAAGCCAGGAGAAGACTACGGCACAGTAGGGGAAAAAAAAAAAAAGCTTCAGGATTTTAACACATTCTTGAAAAATCTCATGAAAACAAAAAGCATGAATAGCAGTTATCTAACCACAGTAAAATATTGGCTATATATGTCTCATTCCTCCAGGTGTCCAAAGAACAGCATGAATAAACTTCAGCTACTGTATAGAAAAATGGCTTTGAATGTAAGGCTCCTTTAGGACTGGAAGCTCTTATCTCTAGATTTCACTTAAATAGGTCCCTAAAGGCAAGGAGAAGGCTGTTTCCATAGGCTTGGGCTTCACTGGACAAAGGCTAGCTGGACTGACTGTTTAGTGCAGACTGCTGCATATGACAAAGTGCTTCCTCCTGGATACTGGGGACAAGGGACATTCACCAGGCTGCCACTGGCCTGTGTCGGATTTATGAAGTTGCAGAGGATTTTGCTAGACATTCATCCTCTCTCCGACAGGTGTTTGCAAGCAGACGCATTGTCTAGGGTAAAGGCCATTAAAGAACACTCCAGGCTAGCACCTGAAATAGGCTGACTATTTTTTACTTTTTTTTCCCCCCCCCTAAAAATTATTCCAAACAAGTGTCCTCCCAGAAGATTGACAGTAAGCTGAAAAGCATACAAGTTCATGGAGCTCTTTAATAGTAAAATGAATACCCTTCTGTGTGGAAAGGGTATTACTCATTGCTGTGAGTACCTTTAACAACAAACTAACTGCTGTTCACTTGATACCAAGTAAAGGTTCTCATCACTTTCCTAGTGCTATACTCTTTACATATCTTTGTGCTACAGCAAAATATAACAGAGATAAGGAGGGGTAAAAAAACCAGCAAAGTTTTCTTGTGCGATCTCCTCTCACCATCCTTCCTGTCTCTCATTAATAGCCTCCATTGTTTATCTTAATCTACTTTAATACATGAACTCATCTGAAAGACAGGTATGGAAGAAAGCAGCAATTTACTTGTAACTCAACCAGCTGCCTGGAGCAAAATCACATAACTACATTTCAGGGAACAATCTGGATTTAAAGGAGGGGAGAGGTGGGGAGAGAGATGGAGATCAAGAGAGAGTAAGTGAGAAATTGTGTGCTAAGGTAACACTCTCTCCCCTCCTTGTGATCTCAAAACGTTCTTGCTGTCTTCAATGCATAGATTTGAATCTAATTTCTTCATTTTAGGCTAAGTCTGCCCTCAAAGAGATGTAAATCTAATAGAGTTACTAATAGAATGCAATTATACGGAAGAATTGTTTCTGCAAGGCATGTCTGTAAGTTCATATATAAGAGCAGGTAAGCTGCTTGCGAGACAATTCTTAAAGAGCAACAAATAAGTACATCTGGTATCATTTGCAAGAGCAATTGCCAGATATTATATCATTAAGAAATAATTTTTCACCATAAGATTTGCATGGACAATGCTTTAATCTGTAAGCTGATGTCAAGATCTTGGTAGCTGGCATGGGTATTCAATGGGTTATGTAAAGCAAGTCTGAGGGTTTAAGCCAGTTCCCATTGGCAATCATCCGTGTTAACAGTGAAAGCAGCTTCTGGCATCAACCTGAGTAAAAAGACCAAGGTGAATTTGATCATTCTCCTACTCATAGCATGCTGAAAAAACACTGGCAAGTGCAAAAAACTATTACAATGTTTGCAAGCAAAGGGCATGGGACATACACAGTGCTCATTTCATCATTTTAAGTTACAAAACATTTACATATTGAAGTCCCTTGTATTAGAATTACATTAGCTCATCTTAATTATCCTTCTACTTTACTTTTTATTTGATAATTTTGTGGCTGCAGGGCTAAAGGAGGGTGCAGGATCCCTACGCTAGGAAACTTGCATATATAATATAGCTAGAAAAGGAATATAGGAAGGGAAATTTAAGAAAGCAGTGCCGCGTTTGATACATGACAGCTTAGTCCCATGGGTTTAGGCATTTATTTTAGCTGTAGGTAAACATCTCAGTACAGGAAACACCAAAGTTGACAACGGCACTAGTGCTTTATCTAATTGGCCTGGCTGAGTGTATCTGTGCCGGTTATTAGTAGAGGAAACTGGAGTAGGAAACAGAGAGGAACAAGGTTATGTAGGGTAAACAGTAGGTAGAACCTATTGAGTACCTCACCAAATGGTGGTGAATTCATTCCAGCACATCAGCTGTAGTGCAGGCTCTGGAGGTCTATTGGTGTAGTCAGAGAGCAAATAGACAGCAGATACTAGGAAAGAAAAAACATTCCCCTCTAAACAGCCAATGATGTGTTCGCAGGTCAAATACTGCATTTTTGGCTTCCACACCTTATAAAATGTAGAATGGAAAAAGAAAATAATCATGATCAAGGATACAGAACAGCTTTCACACAATGAATAACAGTAGCCTAGGAGTCCTGAGCATGGAAAGCAGGTAATTATGAGGGACATGTGGTTAAAACCTCTAAAATCATGACTGGCATGGAAAAGCTACCAACACAAGAAGTAGGAACAACAAATGAAACTTGCAGGTGACAAGTATAAGGTGAACAAAAGGAGGTATTTCTTCACACAGTGTTTAAGCTGGGAAACTGAATGTATGAGTTTGGATGTGTACACAAAAAAAAGGAAAGGGAGTGGAAGCATTTGTGAAAGAAAAATTCAAGTAATTCTTACTTTCTAGTCTCATTAGAGTGTTCTGAAACAGTAGCACTATTTCACTCTTCCCTAAGCAACCACTCTCAGGTTCAGTGTGTTTTACTAAGTGCACCTCTGCACATCCACTGGTATGTTGCAGAACTCTAGATCTCAGTCATTTGAATTTCAACACTTTAAATGCATGCTGGATCATTTGCGTAGATGAAAACCAAAGTCTGGAAGTTAACTCCTGTAAGTTTCAACTAATGCATTGAGATCCTTCTAGAAGGTATTATAGGAATTTATCTTTAATTAAACAAACAAACAAAAAAAACCACCAAAAAACCAAAACCAAACCACAACAAAAAAACCCAAAACAACCCACACTTGAAATTTTACAGCACACAGATGTAATGAATGGGGCTTCATGAAATGTTGGTATTTTGGTGTAGTTGATGACCCAATAAATAAATAAAATTTTCTTTGAATGGAAGTGATTTTACATTTGTTATTTTCTTTTCGTAAAACAAAGACCAAAGTGTTTGTGCTTCAAATGTCACATTCCACAAAAGAGAGTATTTTCAGTCTATTGTAAAAAAAGAAAAGAAAATTAAGGGTTTGACTGGCAAAGCTACCAAGCAACAGAGCTGCTCAGTGCATTCATCAGTTCCACGATGAAAACACTTGCTCAGGTCTGAGGAAATCCACTTTCAAGTCTCTCCTCTAATCCATCAGACCCTAGATTTAGGGGACCTGCATCCCAGTTAAATGCCTTCACTTCCTGTGTTTTCCCATTGCAACTCCACTAGCAGCAACTGCACTGGGTGTTCTATGTCTGTCCTGCAGCAAACCCCAATAGAATTTTCACTTTTATTTCTTAACCTTCAGAGCAACTACAACTACACAGTTTAGGAATTGCTGCTCCATAGCACTTTGAAAGTGAGAACGATAGTGAGAAGGAAAGAAATTCCACTTCTTTCATGTTGATACTGACCCACTTCAAATATTTAGGTCGTGAGATAAGAAGAATATACAAGTCCTTAAAAAGCATCATTGTAAAAAGGCATGTATTCCTTGACAATTTAATAGTTACAGTGAAACAGACTTAAAAGGAAGGATCAAGTGTGCCTCAGCCCCAAATACCTCCTATTCGGTGGTCACCAGCACTGCTGAAGATTAAACTCATTTCTCCCTCCCTGCTTCATTCCAGTGAACTGAACCATGACCTTCCATTTGCCAAAAACATTTCCTAAACACTAACCATTGGTATTTGATTTCATTTATAAATGATTTTTTTGTCAGGCAAATGGATCATTGAATCTCTTCTACTAGGTTAGAGATAAAAATTGTTGACCTAAGCTTTGTGCATCCTAATACAATGAACCTCAGTGTAAATGAGACCAGGAAACTCTGTGTATGTTCTGGATTATTGCAATTCCAGTTCAGCAGCTTCACACAGTTTCTCAGACTCAAACAACTAAATTCATTATGTGGCTCCATTCATAAAACCCTGCTGTACTTCATACTGGTCAATACTTTGGGGCCTGATGATAAGATAATGATGAAAAGAACTCTGGTCAGATCTGTGTGAGCGGTTTCTCCGCTTGACAAAAAGGAAATGCAATACCCCAAGAAGTCCTTTCAGATACTTCTTTCTATGCCCCACCTACGGATAATAAGATCCTGTGAGGACTGGTAACAATTAGTTTAATAGGAAGCAGGAGAAACAATTGTTATTGCTCCACCTCCCAAACTACTGCATTACAATGTGGTTCTCAGTATCTGGAGTGTTTCACAAATAGATTGTTTATTTATTTAAATCATGATTAAAGCAAAGCATTCTATATAACAGCAGGTGAGAGGAGGCAGCCTGTTCTTCTTTTCTCAGAGTAAGTATATCCACAGAATAGCTCAATACCCTTAATCAAGGTGTAAAACAGACATTCACAGAAATTCATTGCAAGGCTCCGTTTTCTATTCCCCCTTTTGGGTGCAGACTGTGATACGGGAGATCAATAGATTGCAAACATATCCTGAAGCATGGACTTTAAAGCTAAGGAGAAGAAATTTCTCTGGTTTCACTGAAAACACACACAGACTGAGGAAAGAAGAGCATACAGAAATATTTAAGGAAATTTGCATAACCAGCATACTCTTGAAATGCTTGCGTGATGCTATAGTCTCCGCTGCACAGACCGCCCCCCCTTTCCTGATGGTTCCATTGGGCTCTGCCTGGGAGCAGGTCTCAGACCTGGCTTATGGAACTGGGAGCCTGCCACAGCACTACAGGTTGTGAGACTACAATGAATTTAAATAGACTGGTTTTTACTCTAAGCTTTTCTTCCCGCAGGCTATGCACAAACCTTTATCTGAGTTCCCACCACACCTCTGCCTGGGAATGGTTAGCTTTCCCTCAGGGTCATTTGATATGGAGTCCTTGCTTTATATATACAAACACCCACGTCTTCATTATACTTCTGTTTTATTTTCCTCCTAGGCTTGCAGTTCGTGCTGTCCCAGTGATAAAGACAAGACATAAGGTGCTTCAGTATGACTGTACAAGTCAGATGAGGAGAGATGCAAAATCCAGTCATTAGTAGCTGGGTAACAAAGTGACCCAGTCCCCTGGCTGCTCTGTATCTCATTCCTACCTGCAAACCCTCTTTTGGACCATATACACCTCGTTAAATAGAGACACCATAGCCTGGCTGGAGAAGCCCTTACCTGACTCAGGTGATTAGCTGCCCCAAACTAATCCTACCCTGCTCTTTCCAAGCCTGTTATCCAAAGTGCTATTAAGTCTTTTACTCAATATAGTCAAAAATTTTCAGGAGAAATGACAGACAGTAATAGTCACACATTCCCAGAGCAGTAGCTATTAGATTTCCTTCAGTGCTAAATCAGGTCAGATCAGCTAAAGTCAAGAACACTGCTTTCAATACTGCTGAAAATTTTCCCTGCAAACTTCAAAGTGCTGCTAGTTTTAAACATGGAATAGAATGATCTATGGCAAGATAGTCCATGAAAACCACGCGTTCAATGCCAAACAAATGACTGCTTTCATGTAAGCCAAAGAGAACACAAGTCGCCGCACAAGCTACACGTTGTGTTTCAGTCACCTCCAGCAATTCAAATATAGAAGACTTGAATTGTGGTCACACAGGAAAAAAATTTCTTCTTAAGATTTTGGGCAGCTCTGCTCGGAGAGGGTTTTGAGGTTTTTTTTAGTGCATGGGAAAAGAAAAGGTGAATTAACAAACAAGGCAAGGTGGCCCATGCAGTTTGTCAAAGTTCAGCTCTTGGGACACAGCAATAGAAGGAAAGGTCATCACATGTATGACAGTTATGCAGAGCTTCAAGACTTTAAATAGAAGAGAGTTTATGTAACCTTGGTGCCCAAGTGCTTCCTCATGACAGTCTCTCACAGCCAAACCATCATGGTGCAGTTAGGAAATGTTACCCATTATGTTGAGAGGGGTTATTGCATTGCAATGATATCAACGGGCAAGGTATGAGGTGCAGTAAGCTTTGGTGGCATTTTAATGTTTTGTAAGAGAAGATGTAATCACCAAATCTATCTTCATGTTATGATTTATACAATAGCAGTAGTATAATTTCTAGAAATTCTTATGCTACCAACCGACACAGTATTTGGAAGTTTCTGTTGATTCTGTGCCATTTGGAGGGCAACATAGCTGGATTTTACAAGCTAGAAATTTACCAATAAAAGGTGATAGCACTAATTAATTTCATATAACTATATAATAATTCATAGTATAATACAGGAAATTCTGCTTTTTGACACTTAAAAAAAGGATCAAGTTCTTCCCCCTGTGAACCTAGCATAACAGATGCCTAAAAAAAAAATCTACATGTTCAGATGAGAAGCGCATATCTCCATGGTTTAAGTGTTCAAAAATTATCTTCAGATAGAAGACGTTTAGAATTTTCATTAGGAAGTACCTTATCACTATAACAACATGAGATTAAATAAATGAGAAATTTACCCTAGAATCAAAGCAAACCAGAGCGTTTACATATCCACTTGAACCAAAATAATATATTTCACAAACAAGATCCTTCAGTCGCTGTTAAAGACTGTTGCTGCACAAGTGAATGACCAGACAGGCCTTACGTCGACTAGGAGTTCAGTGCCACAGCTCTGTTCTCAGAGGTATGCACATACCCACTGCTCCAGTAAAATCATGAACGTACACCTGATGTTTGCTATCATAGAATCATAGAATGGCCTAGGCTGGAAGGGACCTTAGAGATCATTTAATCCAACCTCGCTGTTATGGGCAGGAACGTTTCTCAACTAGATTAGGCAACACATGGGGAACACCCAGAGCGTGGTAGCTATCCGCCATGCCTAGTAGGTCCTAGCTGCAAATCATACCATTCATTTTACAGTCTTTGTAGGCAATATTCCCCCCATACTCCTAAAGAGATCACTTGAGAAAGACTGGACACGTGAAACTATTTGGCAAAAGTGATGCCTCCATTTCAGATGCACCAAAAATAGCAGTAGAGCTGCTCTAAGGAGCTGGCCAAAGGTTGCCAACATACAGTCTAATCCTCAGGTTGCCTAAAATTATCTTTGCAGGCTTTGTGTCATACATTACCTTGCTCGCTCTGCGAGGGCAGGTCTGTAAGAATTGGGACTGTGAAAATTATCTTTCACCAGATTTTCAGCTCTTCCAAATCCTCTCATGGAAGTCACCGATTTCATCGCCTGACCTTGAATCTATTTTAGGATGGGAATATATTCAACATATTTTGGACTTGGTACAACCTGTGTGTTTAATGATTATAATATTGTGATATGACAGATTCAGCAAAATGATCCCTGAAGCACCAAATGTACTGATCATCGTGGACAACACAGCTAAATAGCATTTTCCTGATGAAAAGTATCTTTAAGCTCTTCATGAGCATCTTCAGCTTGTCATTGAATTCCCAGTTTTAAAAAGGTCTCTGTGGTTGAACTATACATCCACGTCACTGAAAGTAAGAGACACATGACAAGCTTGAGCATAGAAATGTAACAACTCTGACAATTATATCGCTATAGTTCTGAATGTTGCCTTTTTCTCAAGAATGAGTGAGGTAAATCACTTAAAATTCGCTAAGGTAAGCCATTTTACTCTTTTTAAAAGCTGCTGCAGTCTGAAGCCAGGGAGGCAGGGAGGAAAGGAAGGAAAGGGCACTGACAGTTTATCAATTTCATGGGTCACGAAGAAATCAAAGCTCAGTCCACAGCAGCATGCGCAAGAAAAATCTCTGCCTTTCTCCTGTATAATTAGTAACAACTGACTAAAAAAAAAAAATAATTGGCAAGCTCAAGAACTGTCTTTACTGTATTCTTTGCATACCTTACATTTGTTGAATGGTTTCCAAAACTAAAGCTTTCCCATGGGAAGGCAAAGAAACAATAGCAATTTCTTCTGAATGAAGTTCTCTTAAAGCCAAAGAGTAAACCTACAGTATGTGACCTGAAAGTTTGCTTTTAACTGTACAAGTGGCTAATTACATAACTAATCAAAATACCTTCAAAAGCAATTCCTAAGGGAAGACTGGGGAGGTGGGAGAGAAAGAGAAAAAAGAAAGAAAAAGAAAAAAAGCAGCCCAGCAAAGAGATGGCGATTGATAAACGGTTACACCGTATACACTTGTGTGTATGTTCATCTACATTCAGGTTTAATGTCGTTTAAAGATTTATTGTGCTTCTGCACAGGACTGTGTTACCCACAGGAAATCTGTAATCTACCTGAGACTCCAGCACAGGTCAGAGAGATGAACCCGTATGTGACACAGCTCTTATTGCAAAAGGGAACACGAGCTGATGACGTGGCAGCCGTGGAATGCGATTCCTGCATGTTCTAGCTGTACTTCTCAATACCAAACTGTGAAATAGTTTGAGTTTCAAGACTGATTTTGAAAGATGGATGTGTTTGCAGAATTTAAATTCTCTCTTAAAAATTAGAGGAGTGGAAGAAAAATCTGTTTCTGTACTGGGGAGATATGAAAAAAACCCTCAACATTTAGAGAAAGACCAAGGACATGAAATATACTCACATCTCTTGTGTCTTCCATAGGTGTGTAATATGTGGAATTAACCTGGATACACTTTCTTTCACACTGGTTCTTAAAGAAAACTAAGTGCAGGTTTAGACCTCCTCCTGGAGTTCTGTCTTCTCTAGGCACCCTATTACAGGCAGGCGGCGGGTATAAGTGTCCATTTATATGACGGTTTAGGAAAACAGTCAACTTCTGGGTAAAAATGGTTGAGGACTGAGGTGCTCATGTTTTGTTCCACCTCGGTTCTTCGTGTGCTGACGGCAGGATTAGCTCGGGCATCCCCTGACCCCTGCTGGTGGGGCTGCCCACGGGTTCTGCCTGTCGAGGGAAACGAAGCGGGAAAACACAATTCATGGCCCTAGGAAGGCCAAGAGAAAGGTGTAAGAAATTTGAAAACTTGGCATAAAAAAAGGTAGAAAAGCCTTCTCTGGAGACCTTGGTAGACTGAAGCTACACAGGAGAGAATCGGAATCCTCTTTTCAACCCTTTTAAATCCCCCTGATCAGAGAGATCCATCTGAGGTTTTCAGCTGAGACGCAGCTCAAGGAAATTCATCCTGCTGCAGAAGAGGTACTGGCACATGCAGTGCTGGAAGCATGGCCACTGCCTGGTCATCCATCCTTACACAAAATAACTCCATCTCTATTTATTTTAATAAGGTCTATGGCTTCTATTCACTACAGTAATTTACTAGTGGTTTTGTATAGTACAGTTATTTACTAACGAGTAAGTGCATTTAAAATCATAATTAATGTATCTGCCTTACCAAATCTGATTCAGTTTATATCAGCAAGTAGCTGATTATATCACATTTCACTGGAAAATTTACAGCTCTGAAAAAATATGAGGAGAAACCTGGAGATGTACAATATAATTATGAAGAGAGTCTTGCCAGTGCCTCCAACTCTTCCTGCCAATATCAATATCCTTAATGCATTGCATTTTCCCCCATATGCTTCCACATGTGGCCAAAAAAATGTATTAGAACCAGTTTATGTCCCAAAAATCAGTCTCCTAGACTCATCCGACACAGCCCAAGCAAATCTCTGAACTCTGGGTTAACTAGTAGACATTCCACATTTTATGACTTCATTCTGACATATGTATTTCTTGATAGAAAAAAAAATCATTTGGGAAATACATTTGTTGTCAAGACAGCTTGCAGTATTGAATGCCCAAACCGCAAAAGATCAGGTTTTTCTGAAGTTCTTTTTTTTAGAGTAATGTTGCTTGCATCTCCGCATGCACTTCTTTGCAAAATGCTGCAATGTAGTTATCCACTTCCTACTGCACCTAAGAAACTGTTCACAGTCATGTTCTCTTCTGATGCTGAAACAAGCTTTGCTGCTCTGGTAGGATATCATCTTTTAGCCCTGCCGAGCACCACATTCTGAATCAAGAGCAAACCAGCCACTAATCTCAACATTATAAATCGGGTAAGCTGGACTACTTGCAAGTGGAGAACATGTTTAGCAAAAGCCTGGGAAAATTCCTCTGGCTTTAATGGGCCTTGAATTTCACCAGGTTTTGTTTCTAGCATGGTGCTTAGCTCATCTGAATTAAACAAGCCACTTAACTTCAGAAGTGACCGAGAGTTCTGAATATTTAACTCAAAAGATTTACTTTCACAGTAGCAACAGTATTGTGTGTGCAGCCACACGTTTTACCTTTTGGAGCCTACCCACAGGGCTGAGGAAGGCAGGCATACTGAAAAGGAAAACAAGGGACTCTTACAATACACTGTACTACAGCTCTGTGCACCTTTTCTCCAAGTAGCCTACTGCACATTCTTAGGCACAGGTCCATATTATCTGCATCCTCTTAACTGAATTTTGGGGGAATTACTACATAATTAAAAGCATCCAATTCATCTTTCCTCTCCAGCCTCAGAACTTACTGATGCAAGATAAACTTTATCAGAATCCGTGCTGACCTTTCTCTCTTTTGAACTCGGAAACATTGATTAACTTGTAAGTTATGTAGCAGTGGGACAACTTGAATAACACCCTTTCTGGTACTTTGTTTCCTGCCTACTGGTTGGTTAAGCACCTGTGACTACTTAAAAATGATCTCAGCTAAAGCTGAGAGAATTACAGGAGCTATAATCTGGCTTTTTTTTTTTTCCCAGCTCATGGAAATGGAGACTTTTACCTGAATAGTAAGAAGGTGATTTCTTCCAAGCTGATCTTTCTTTAAGCTGTCAGCTGCTCCCTGATAATTGCCATTAGCAGCCAGTCAGATCAAAAGTGGCAAACTGAGGCAGAGCTAGCCCCATGTCAGAAAGCAAGTAGGTTGCTGGAACCATTATGGACAGAACTTTAAAGAAATGCTAGCGTCCACGAAAGGAAAGTACTCCAGAAAACAGTATAAAAATCACAGCTCTAATGCATAGAAAAAGCATGTGTGCGCAAGAAGTGTGTGCAAAAGTTAATCAAGTTCATATATTGACCTAATTTTACAAATTGTGTTATTTTGACATATCTGCACAAAGCAAAACAGAAGAAAGGATCCATATGCATAATCAGCATCTATAACTGTATAGTCACATTGCGTTCCACTAATTCGGATTCCAAGATGCAAATTAACGTTTCGTATTTGTGAGTGTCATACTGATTACAGTTTCTTCATTACCCCCACCTCAGGCAACCTTGCTGGGTTGTTGGGGTTGTTTTTTTTTTTTTTTCCTACACATTGAAGAGTTCTTGATAGAGTGACTAGATCCAATTATCAGGTACCTACTTCTATGAGGTGCATACCAAAGAACTGACCTGCTGGATCTTCCCAGACAGCTGCAAATTATCAAAATCATAAGGGTAATTTACTTGCTCTCCCAGAGAAGGGCAGCAGGATTTCCCCCCCAGCCTTGCAGTATGGTCAAAACTGCTCAGGATCTCCATTTTATATCCTGTTCAGAATGAGGGAGTCCAACAGCACAACAGTGACCAAAATACGTAAGGAAGCTTCAGTCCATGCTGTTTAATAGAAGAACTGGTGGGGCGGTTTACAGCATCATAGGTCCTTTAGCAATCTCTTGCGTTAGAAAGGAGCCAGGTTGATGCAGGAGCTAGGAGGACCCCAAGCACAAGCAGCTGCAGCTGTCATTATAAAATGCTTCGGAACATTTACACACAAGTTATTGATTCAGAAGTATTGTGCTCAGGGTCACTGCAAGCTGTGTTACCATTTCTCACAGTGCCTGCTGCTGCAAGTTTGTTTGTAAAGAATTCTCTTTTCTTTTGCAGTTCAGCCATTTCTACCCTTTTGCCTTTTGGTCCTGCCTAGCTACAGAGTTCAAGAGATAATTTCTTGCTAAGAATGAATAATGCTGCTAGTGTTATTTATGTATGGATAATACATTCCATGAATATTTTCACCAAAATTATTTCAAAATGCTGTTTTGATATTCCCATTTCTCTAATGAGCAGCGTCTCGTGTTCATAACCAAAACATAAAACAGGGCAACATGTACAGAAGCTTTTATAGCGCCGACATCACAGCTAATAGGAATTAGTACAAACACATTCTTTTTTTGTGACATTACATTTTTAGAGTTCAATGGCCCTTATTGTATCTCAAAGCAAGATGAAGCTTCTCATGATTAACCATGTGCATGATATGACAGCAGAATCAAAAAGAGGTCAGTTATCTACATCCAGTGGTTTCACCCCATCCTTTTAATTACAATTTTTTTAAAGTGCTTTTTGGAGGATGAATGAGAGGAATGGGGTGATGGCAGAGGTAAAAGGGATGGTAAATAATCCTGACACAAAAGGCTTTACACCTTTTAAGCCGTTGCAAATAATTTTGCAGTGTACATGTCAAGCTAGCCACATCGGTGTCCCATGCTTCCCAGGTACTAGTGTACTAGGAATTGGGGTAAAGGAACTGCCATAAGCCTAGAAACCAGAAGAAAAAAGACTCTTTCTAGGTGCCACTTGCTAGCCTCGCCTTCTAGCAGTAACATTCTTGCAAGTCTTGATGTAAGAGAGACAAATTTAATCAGATGTAATGGAAAGAGCTGCTTCTAGAGTCACAGACACACTGCTAGAGAGAGGTTTACCTGTTAGCTAGAATGTACAGCCCAAATGGGCAGACTATAACATCAACACAAGCAGAGGCATGGTGAGATGTTTTCTCTGAACACAGCTCTGAAACTTGGAGAGACTGAGAAAGCCCTTTATGCACCAGGTATCACTCAATCAAATAACCTGCAAGCTGCACATCTTTCTGTCTCTGGCAGTATTCAGTTTGCTGAAAGGCACCTGGTATATTCATACGCAGGTGAAGTCACTTTAAATATTTGTTCTCAATTAGTTATTTTTGATATCACCATCTGCACCACAACATGACTCACCCATTCACAAACTTCCTTTTCTTTGAGAAGGCAGGGCAGTTATTGGTGCATATATCAATCATTCCAGCTTTAGGATTTAAAAGCTTCTTCACTCCTTATTGGCACCCAGATGTTCAGCATTTTAACTATTCAAATTCAGAGATATTCAAAACTATATAAGAAAGCAAACCTGTGCATTTTTAATGGAAGAATGTAACCAAGAGCTGCTGCTGAGTGACATGAACCAAAAATAAAAATACAGATGACTAAGCACACACTTGCCAAACAACTTCTAAGACCAATTCAAGAATCAAACACACCACTGCCAAAGCTTTGAACTAGAGGAAGCAGATGCTTTTGCTGCTGTGACATGCATTTCCACCCAGCAGGTAGACGGGATGAAATCCGGTCTCATCAGGTCACTAACAAGGATTCAGGGCTAACAGCAGATCGGACTAAGCCAGCAATAACAACACTTTTACATATGATTTCCTGATACATGGAAGTTTGATATTTCCGCTATTTCATCTTCTATTTTTCTTAGGACAAACTGCTGAAAACTAAATTGCAATGGAATGCAGGCGTCTATTCTGATACACAATAGTTTATTGAAATAAACTGTGCAGGAAACTTTCCTTCCCTGTATGTGTGTATGAAGTGAAGTGATCAGCGTACTCATAGGCAAAGACAGAGATACTTTGCTTAATAAAAGTAAAGGTGATGCAGGTGAGATTAATTCCAAATAAAATAATAGTCCCTTCAAAATCCATATACAGTTACTGCTGTAAATATAATCAATTTGACTGGTTTATTACCATCATATATCTTCAGAGTCACATTTTTAGATGTTTGTGTCTACTTGGCAACACAAAAGCCACAGTAAGGCCTGTGAAGTTCTGAGACTCAGGTCTGTGTGAATTAAACCAACTTTTTTGTTTCTACTGCTAACAAATAGATTTGCTATAGCAGTAGCAAGAGGGAAAATTCAGCTTGGGAGAAAAAAAAATATTAACATCCACTTTCCACAAGATATCTGTTTAATCAAGGAATTGTTCATGCTACAGTCAGTTTCCATTTCTCTGGTTTTGTCCCCAGAGGTCCATAATGTCAACTACAGGCTGCTTCTGGTCAGCTTTCCCAAGGGAAAGTTTTGTATGGCATTGATGGCTGGAAAGGCACGGATTGAGAACAGCATGAAAATACGTGGAATATAAGGCTATAATGACAGCAATAGTGTATTTTAAACTCGGGCTTCCCCAGGGCATTACATCAGCAGCTCAGCTGAGACACTGAACCAAGAGAAGAATTCTCACATTATTTAACTATTTGTTATAAAACAGCAAATAGCTTAAAAGAGAGAATGCATTTTGATTAGAGCTCCTCAGCAGTTAAACTTTAAAGCCAAAAGTCCCCTGTATGAATCAATTGACCTCACTTTTGCGTATGTAGGTTTTGATGTAGAGGGGAGAGGTCAGGTACAGCAGCATAAGTGCAAAGCACGTGAATGACTGTGGGTATTCATTTGCTCTTGTATTTCCACTTGTCTCTTAACTATCAAAGGTTTATCCAGCTTACATGTGGCCTACGGAATACTACTGTTTCTTAAATAAGTAACTGGTCTCATGAGAGAGACTTGGTTTTCCTAAGCAACAGGCACTCCAAAATTTCAGCTGAAGACAGTGAAAACAATGGCAGCTGTTTATTATTTCTGAAAGATAAATTGAGGACTTCTCAAGCTTCATGGAAATATTTTAAAAGTCAAACTTACTATCTGATCTCAGACTCATTGACACAGAAAGCAAAAGGAATTACATCTTAATATTCCACATTCAAAAGAAGGCAATTTCATTATAGAGGTGCATTTTGTTCTGTGTAAAATTCAATAAACTGGTCATGAATTAACGAAATATTGAAGAGGAAATGAAAAGTACATTCAGTCAAGTTTCATTTTCATAAGAGAATAAGAATAGACAAGCAGGAATATAAATAGTGCACATTGGAAGCCTTCATTATTTAAGTTGCATGTAAGTACTCCTTTCATCACCAAAGGCTAAAGAAAGGAGAATTATGCCACAGATCATTTTTATTTTCCTTCAGAATTAGATAGGTAAAGATAACGGACTAGAATTTATTAATAAGTGAAAGGAGGCCTTAAAAATCTGAAGAAATAATAAACTGATCCGCCCAGCTGTAACTCCTCCAAGTTATTCTGTCTCAATCCAAACACCTTCAGCACTAGTCTTCTAAAAAGACCTTTTCAATCTTTCCTTGCCTTTTACAATACACCAGTGTTGCTCAATTCATTTAAGGCTTAATTCATGAATAAGAAACCACATTTACTCCACGCTCCTGCTTGGGATCTATCACCCAGCTGGGATGAAAAGGCCTCGATTCAGAAGTCGCCAGGAAGCTAGGTCACAGTGGTACAGGGTCAAAGCTTAGGCCAATACAATGAAGCCCACAAGAGTTTGAGTAATATACACTTCTCATCACAATACACAGGAACTCACTTTCTGAGTCCCACAAAATATTCCTTACAGATCCCCAAAGTCTCATTAAATAGAGAATATGAACAGAGGCTGTGGGCATGGAGTATTTCTCACCCTTGGCTAAAACTGCTGGGATGGGGAAAAAAAGGAGATGGTAGCTGTAGCAGAATGTAAAGCAGAGCACTGTCTGTTCCCCAGTACTATGTGGCTGCTGACCAGGATAAATAATAATTTTCCTCATCTGAGTCTTGAGAAACACTTTGGGCATCACATGTATGTCACACAGCATTTAGAGAGAGGGAAGGGAAAGCACACTTCAGTCTTGGACAGGAGGGGCTGTGAGTAGCTCCCAAAGCCCACTCCTAATGATCAGGAACACTAAAAGCATCTGTGTGCCTGTCTCAGTTGGGCAGCAGCCCCCCTCAATATGCAGTTCACATACGGCTTTACCTCTGCAAGAAAAAGGAGCATTCAGCAGGGAGGGGGGGAAAAAGTAAAAAAAAAATAAAAATCATTAACTTTCCAAAACATAAACCATTGGAATAGAGTGTTTGCATCTTACAGAGTGTTTTGCTATGAAATTCTCAACTGCCAGATGAAATGCATCAGTGCAAAAAATAGCAGAGAAATACCAAAAGATGCCATCGTGTCCAGAACCGCAAGCATTTCCTTGTATTCACTATCCCCATAGCTAGACAGGGAGGTTCCTCCACCCAGTGTGACTGTAACTTCCCTTATAGAAATACCGCGCATGCTCTGAGTAAAGCATTGAATGTGGTTTTTAATGCTGACGATTCAGCACAGAAGTGGCACACAAACGCCAGGCTCACTGGAACTTCATTCTGCGCTTGCAAGCAGCAGCCAGAGAGGCTGGGAGCATCCCCTACATTTGGTAACCAAATGGGAAGATCCCCCTTCTTCCATTGCAAACTTGAGCCATTACACAAATCATCACCTTCTCTCAACAAAGCAAGTTTTTGCAAGTGAGATGTTATTTGCAGCTGAATGTGAAACTTGGTTACCAATAGAAGAGCACAGTTCCAGCAGCAACAGAGCTGTCCCTACCTACACCTGCTGCTGCTTTGAGAAGGGTAGGCTTGATCCTTCTGCAGAACTACAGCCAGCACAAACTGAAGACACGAAACCAAAAATCCTTCATCAAGGTAAAAACCGCTGAGCATTGCTCAGTGGTATCATGCCCCTGTCCTCATGCTGCCTCTCCTCGTTTTCCACGTTCCAGTCTTTTCACTTAGGAATGCAGAAGGCCCACTTGGCAAAACCCCATTCTCTTTGCAGTCACGATGTCCTTCCTTGGTTCTTCAGCTCCTCTTTACCCCTTGGATACAAGTGTCCCCACATACCAGGCTTCTTATTGCAATCCTACTTCTCTTTTCAAGTCCATATCCTTCCTCAGACTTTTCTTATCAACTATCCCATTGGTTTCTCATCATGTTGCTCTTGCCCAAATTGTTTTAGCCTTCAACACCCAACGTTTCTCCTTTTCCTTAGATGCAACTATAATCCCTTAAACAAACATTCGGATTCTGGTTTTCACCTGTATTCCCAATCTCTACGCCCTATCTGTAGTCCAATAATTTTTTCCTTTATATTGTGCAGGAACAATTCTTTAGGAGCAAAGAGAAGAGAATCTCCCTGTACAGATGAGGATACAGGACACAGATCTGTGACTGCAATTAGATCTGGGAAGATCCCATTCACCCTGGACTTGAAAGAGTTCAAATATATTTTGCATACTTCAGGGATTAATTAATGACAGTATCACAAACCTTTAATAAACACATCCAAATTATGACTTGGGTTTGAGCTTTTTTTGGTGTGAAGATAGAAGACAGCAGAAGACTTGAATTCCAATCTTCTGCTTTATCCCAGAACGCCATGAAAAAAAAGAAACAACAAAATATTTCTTCCTAACTATAATCCTTTTTCCTGTTCTCCCTTTAGCAGTTCATCCTGAACTTTGTTTATTCCTTCCCTGTCCCAGAGACAGTTCTTGAGTTTTGTCACCCTTACAACAGCTGCTTTTTCTTAAGTTATCCAAAAGGTGAAAGGAGGAGATAGGGAGCGTGGAAACAGCATTTTTTAGAACCGTCTTTGGCTTTGGCCAAACATCATATACAAGAGTAGAAAACAAGGAGACGCAATAGGGTGAAGGTTCTTAACTGTTTACAGTTAAACATCCAAACCACAAAATATTTATTATTTTGTCTTTGACGTGCAAATTTCAGGAATCCAAAATAGAGCTTTCAAAGCCCTTTTTATGTGTCATTGAATTATGGTTTGTAGTTTTGATCTAAAAATCAGCTTACTCTAAATGTATTTGCACTGACAGTTGTATTTAAAATATGTGTGACCTACTCCAGGTGATCGTGCTCTGGTGGGGAGGTTGAACTAGATGATCTTTCAAGGTCCCTTCCAACTCTCGTAGTATTCTGTGATTCTGTGTGAAATTTTGCAGAACATTTTAAAAACTGTTGGAAGAAACATTTCCATTCCATTGCACTGCATACATGTATGGAGTAGTTCTATGAACTTTACAGATGCTGTTTCAGCAGAGCTCCCCCATGACTGCACAGAGTTCATGCTGTACTTGCAACTCACAGAACCTCTCCATGTGCCTCTGCACTCCTCTAAGGGTCTCCTAAATTCCCAGAGGGATAAAGGGGACACTAATACACAAAGGGGGAAAAGGAACTGTTTCCCATGCCACTTCTGGTATGATTTTCTCTTCCTTTCACTAAACAGCTGCAGCCAGGATTGTAAGTAGGAAAGGGGACTGAAGGGTTTGCCTATTTCTAGGAGCACTGGGGATTAGGTTAACTGAAATGCTGGGAGAAGGTTCTGTGAGGAAGCTGCTTGGCAACAGCCTGCCTTATCCACCGTCACAAATGCAGCTCTTCGGTTTCTAGGGCTTCATTTGCATGCACAGATGAAATTAAATATACCAAAAGAATACTGTGATACCGTTTAATACGCACCATAAATTTCAAATGGAATTTCTTCCTATAAGCATCTCTACCGTAACACAGGAAATACGGGAAGGTGTAACTCTTAAACAGGTCTTTATCAGTTAACTATGCAGAAAAAAGAAACAGTTCGTGAGTTTTTAAACGTATTGACTCAGCAGTTTACTAAGAAGGATGACTTGGCTACACTAAAGGAAAAGACCACAAAAAGAAAAAAAAAAAAAGTGTTCTTGTAGGCCTTTGGCTCTAACTTACACTCTTTTTAAGACCCTACGTACCAAATTTAAATATATTCTGAAGAAAATTATAGTAAATGTGCTTCCACTCCTCTTTATATTGAAAGAGTGAATTATTTGTGCAATAATTGCTTTCCAGATTTCTGCGTATCAATGAATATTAAAAAAAAAATAAAATAAAAAAAATCAAGAAACATCAATGTTTTATACTGGCCAAGGCATAGGTCACACTGTAATAAAACACAGCTTATCATCTGGTCTGCCTGATGTTACAAAAAATATTTCTGAGAATTTCTACTGAATTAAACAAGATCATTCACTTGACTAGTTGCTCTTGCAGGCTTGCAAGACTGGACTTTAAAGTTTTTACACACAATGTCAAATGAATGCATACTTTTACACGGGAATCTGAAGCAAATGATTCTTCAATGAGCACAGACAAGTGGAACACATGGTCCTGGCTACTCATAAGGAAAAAAAAGAATAGAAATAGTGCTTATCCCTTTGTACATAGGAGAGTTTCACTGGCACTGAGAAAATAGCAGAGTAAGAAATCAGGTAGAAAAATGACATTTACAGAGATTAGTATTTCCATCCACCTTACTGTTTCTAAAATGTTGGCTATAAACACCCAATACAGAACTTATCAATTACTATTAGGCTGCACAGCTGAAGCCTTGAATACCTTACTTACTGGAAACACCTCTACTCTCTCAGAACAGTTCTTTTTGGCAGCACATGCTTGACTGAGTCAAAAAACCACAAAGGACCTCATTCTTCAAAATTTCCTTTGAATGAAGCAGGGTCATTTATAGCAAAGGAGTTTGCCCTGGATTTGGCTGAAACTAATTCATCTGTTATGCTTATATTTCTGTTACAAAATAAAAAATTTACCTGCCTTAGCTGGGTGCCACTTCACTGGCTTCAGGGAAGCGACACTTATTTTTCTTACTTTTAATCCAGCAGTTCATTGCTATCTGCTCATCTACCTTTTCCCAAGTGAAATAACCTTACTATTCATCTCTCTAAACTAACAGTATCTAGGAACATAATTCATAAACAACACATGGGGACGCCTTATGAAGATACACTATCATTACCTTTGCTTTCCTGAACAAAGTGGTTTTAGTTGCGTTTAAACAGAGCTGTGTAAAATCAATAGGTTCTACTCAGACTTCTGTCAGGGGATGTTCGCCCTAATATTAGTGACTGAAGCCTTGAAAACCATTAAACCAGGTTTAATTTCAGCCCAGATCCTTGAAGAACCCATGGTTCAAGGTAATGCTCAAGTTATTCTATCGCCACCTGCACACAATGATGTGGTTTACATTTGTAATGGTTTTAAGTATGGCTTGAATTCCACATCTTAAATCGAACTACAAACAGGCATGTTTCCCATCCATGGCATCATTCTAAAGGGCTTACAAACTGCAGGGCTAGGAAGATCAAAGAAAGGAAGCTGTGGTAACATGGACAGCAAATGAGGGAGATGGAAGTCTGAGGCAGCAAGGAAAAACTGTAATACCATGACATAGCTAAAGAGAACAATTTGTATACTAAGCATTCTAGGGAGGAAAAAGGAAAGAATCTAATGGAAAAATCTGAATTTATTGTAACGCTTTGATCAACAGCAATGATGGGAATCATCTTACAAGAGTTTTGCAATATTGAACTCAATAGGTTTTTAAAAAAAACAACAAACAAAATAAACCACCGAACCATCAGTCTGTAACCTATATAGATAAAGCCAGCATTCTACATCATCACCATTTAATTAGAGTCTTTGAAGCCATGCACCTTTGATCTGAGCCAAGCAATAAATGTGTTATATTTTAAATTATTATTACATGTTCTGCTTAGCACAATGGGAGGCTTGAGCCAGCACAACGTTTGTGTAATGAGGAAATAACCTGAACAGAACAGCCACAAAAAGTAGAAGCATCTGCTCTGTTCCTTTTAAATGCACAGATACCTGGCTGCCAACAAATTTCTAAAGCATCATGACATTTAACATCTACCCAACCTGGGGAACAAGGGACTGGACACACACTCTGTGCAGAGTAAAACACTTGCCTTTGCATTTTCAAGCACCAGTATGAGGAAGTATGATTTGTGAACATTTTCCAGCGCAACCAGAAAGGATTCAAAGACAATAGATCTTTTAAGGGGCCCTTTCCAACACAAATGATCCAAACCCAGAGTATTTGTCAAAGATCCCTTTCTATTTGGGAAAGCACAAATGGAATTCCCATTCAGGAACTATATCTATCATTGTAAGTTCCTAACTTCTGTCAAAGGCAATAAAGTTATGCTGAATTTGACCTGATTTTTTTCCGACCACATCAGATTTCCCTAGCTCTAACAAGGACAAATATCAAACACTTCTCATTCTGCAGTTTGGAGATCAAACCCCTACCCTGGAATAGCTTTAAACCCCTTCACCTAGCCTAAACCTTATCCAGAGATGTTTGAATGTTTAAGAAACAGGTTTGATCCAAATGTATTCTAACTTGTTCTTGCAGCATTTGTACTGGGATTTTTTCTACCTCTTACCTAGGGCTAATCAGCAGCTTGTTCATGTTTCTAGTTTTAATGGAAAGAATGTTATGACTGGGTTAATCTGAAGAGAATAGAAGTAGAAAGTAGGAAAGCATACTTCAAAAATATTACTACTTTAGGTGTACCAAGCTTAAAAAAAAAAAGAAAAATCCCTTAAAAAAACCCAAACCACACACTAAAAAAAAAACACCAAAAAAAACCCAAAAAACCCCACAATAAACCCCTTATTTTCTGTTCTGATGCCCTAGGTCAGATTTTATGGCCCTCACTAGAATCTCATCCACTAGTAAATATGACACTCTTATCTCTTCACCTGCCACTATAAACTATAAGCTATTAAGCCTCCAGGAGCTATTTCCTAGTATTAGTATTTTTCTCTGCAATTTGGCATCCTACTTTCACCCACCTAAAAATTGACAAGGAGGCTGTAAAGGAGTGATAATAAACATAAATTAATATGAAATAACCACCCCAAATGACAGGCTAGCAACATGTGTTACATGCTACACTACACAAATACTGTAAAAAAGTCACTCAAACCACAAAGCTCCTTCCGCTTAAGCAGTTATTATCAACAAAAAAAAGTTATTATCAATAAAAAAACCAGTTATTATCAATAGCCCAGTGAAAGGTATCAACTGCAGGGAACTATGGGTATGTGAACCCAGTGTGCTAAGTCCAATATTTAAAATAATTGGGCAGAACGCCAGTTTGGGTTTTTTTGTTGCTAACAAAATAGATGTGGGAGGAGAATAATAAGAAAATACAACAAACTTTCCATCCTAATCGTATTTCTCAATGTTGTCACTGTTTAGAGGTCAACTGAAACATTCCCATTATTGAAGAATATTCCTCATAGAACAAAGAAGCTCTAGAAAATCTTCCTTCTTTGGCCTCACACTCCTATTTGATAGGGAGTGCAGTAACTCTTGGTGGATGCATTGTTTTCTCCTATTTTACAACTCTTTCTGGAGAATAAAAGGCTTTCTTAAAGAGACATTGGTCTACAACACTCGACCTCTGAAGGTATCATGTTAAAATACAGTGGTAATTTAGTCACGTAAGATTAAAGTTATCATATACTTATTTCAAGGAAGAAGTTGATTTAGCAAAATAATGTGATCTATAAAATGTTACCATCAGAATAAATGTCATGTGAAAAAGTAAAATATGGAGTTAGAAACATACCTCTTTTGATACCTGCAAGCCATTGCCGATACTTATTTGGTATACCGCAAACAGCTTTTAACTAAACAATAAATGCCTCTGGTGTGTATTTTTTCCCTTACTGTGTACTTAGGACAGCCTACAAAAGCTTAATTTCATCTAAGTGTCTTTTCTGTTGCTGCTAACAAATACCTAATTCTGTTCTCTGTTTTTTTCTCAGTCTAAGAGAATTCAATTAGTTTCCTTGTAAATTAATATTTAACATCTCCTGATAATTTCATTTAAGAGTAACTTCTGTATTTCAGGAAAAACACCCCCAGATTTCTCATCTAGAGCCCCAAACCTGAGGTCTGGATATGGCAATGAAGATATTATAAACTGGCTGTTAAACAGCCTTAAAAACTTGCACAACAGGACAATCCCTTCTTTTCCTGGATGATAACTGTGCAGCACAGGGATTCAGCACTCCTTTGGGACTGAATGAATTATTCACGGACCATCTTCCAGCAGGTGCAGAAGAAAAGAACAGCTCATTCTGCTCTCTCAACAGAACAGAGTCCGATCAAGTCGGATGCTCAACAACTCCTGTAAGCAGCTGAGCACCACTAAACACACAAGCATCTAAAAAAGTCCATGTCAGAAGGGACCATTTTTAGTGTGTCTCCATTCAGAGTCCCAAAACCAAGAGACTGGTGGCTGCTCTTTCTTTTTGTTTTGTTTGATTTTTTTGGTTGGTTGGTTTTTGTAGACATGTTTCTTGAAAGAGTCTGGAGATTGTTAAGGTAAGATGTGTGACTACTATGTTATATAGATACTGTGTGTGCCTTCAAACTACAAAATGTTAAGTAACAATTATTTGGCCCCATAGCAGCAAAGATTACGGTCCTTTAAAACCAACAAAGAAACAAGCAAAAAAACCTACCACTCTCCAACAGTGCAGAAACCACGCATAAAATCAGTTCTTTTTTCCTATTTCATACCTCATATTTGCACATCTTTATTACACGAGTTCTGAAAATCTTGCATAGTTCAGCAGTGACTAGATTTCCACTAGTGGGATCTGGACACATATTCTAGCCCTTTCATCAGCAATAAGGAAACTCAGTGTTCTCTGTTAATCAGCTCGGTACAGTCATTATTTAACCCACAGACAATGTATGGCAGCAAAGTTTAAATTTTCAACCTTGAGAAGGCGGCAAGCTTTGCTGGTTGACCCTGTTGAGAGCAGGCAGAAGTCAAAAAGACTATAGACAAGAAATGGCAGACAAACTTAATCTTCTAATGAGAAAAAAAATTCAATAAATCCAGCTAACTGCTAAAGACACAAATAAGGAAAACCACGAGACTGCATCCTAAATTATGGTTATGGACTGCACAGCATTACATAGAAAGGGATAACAGGAAAGTTAGAAAGACATCTTTAAACTCCTCCAGACTAACAGAGTTAAAATGCAAAACCTACAGAGCAATAGCGCATCAGTTCCACCCCTTTTTTTGCGGCATGCTTCACCATCAATAGCAAGAAGAGGCATTAGGAGAAGACCAACAAACAGCCCCACCCTGCAGCGAGGTCCCTTTAATTCGAGCAGTTCGCACATCAGGCAGCACCAAACACAAAAGCGAAAGAGAAAAAGGTATCAGCTCAAACCAGGTGAAATCTGCTTCCTGATCTTTGCCACAGCACAGAACACCAAGCTTTTAGTTAGAGACATAAATATAGATACATCCACATACATTATCATTCAGATATACAATTTAATACCATGCAATAAGTTAAAATGTTGTCAGAACCACAGAGACTGATTCAAGAGTCTGCAATAAGATGCTTAAAATATGATACTTTTAAAGGTACGATTTTTATTTCAGCCTCTTTATATATAACACCAAAGCTGCTGCAACACCCTTCAGAAAAGGCCAGGAGTGTGCCAGCTGTGACTCCAAACATCCTGTCACCTGAGAGCACAAGTCATATTTCAGTGTGTAGTAAAATCAGTTATTCAGGCTCTCAAGCAGAACAGTTTGTATATGAACATAACATATGCAAATATATGTAACTTCTTATTTGTAAGTGAGGTTTAGTGGTAGGAATATAGGGACAGGAATTCTTCATTCGTCTGCAGGCTCAGTCGAAGTCTTGCCAAGCTGTTTAAACTAGGTTTTGCTTTTTTTCAATATTATCATTAATACTCAGATTTTTATGACCTTACATGATTAGACTGGCAATATTACTTTACTCTCAGATACACAGAAACATGAAAGCATTTGTTACTGCAAAAAGTTAAGTATATTTTAAAAGATGAGAATGCCAGCACAGAGTTAGATAAACAAACACATACCTTTGCAAAAGCCACGCTGATTCAGTCAGATCCCAAAGCAGTTCCACAGCATAAGTTGCAATGGCATAAATCATGTGCTCCCAGCACAACTTACATTCAGTAGCAATTTGCTGAGCAAAAGGGGGATTGTGCGTTGGACTATAGGCAGCTTGACCAAATGCTTTTCAGGATCCATTCTGCAGCTGGAAAAACAGACAAGAGAAGCATTTTTTTCAAGGTCAGGCAGTATCAGAGGCTTGACTAAATTTCCAGAGATCTCCCCTAAACCACAGCTAGCACCTAGAAACTTTTATCAACCTATAACACTCAGCACAAATCCTGACATTTACCTCTGTCCTTCCTTGAGAACAGGCTACTCAACCTTCCTTTTATTCTATGCCTTTCCAGAGAAGAGGCAATTAGGAACATACTTATTACCAGTGATTGGAAATAATTACCAGGTGAGATTACTTTCTACAAAGAACCTGATTTCCTTAGCATGCCGAAATACAGGTGGCACAAAGAGCTTGTCATTCAGTAATTCCAATTTTCTATCTGTAGTGCAAATCAATATAATATATAATGTCATCCAAGTCACTTGTTTTGTTTGCTCCCCTTGAAGTGAATGCTCTCACCCTGATGCTAAAGCAGTCAAAACAATAAATGCTTCAAGTCAGCTTTCAAGAGAATGGGGTACCTCTCCTCACAAATAGGGTGCCATATGGATTCCCTTCATGAATATGGGATTTCCTTTTAAAGTCATAGAATGCTTTCAGCATTTAATGGCCAGCACTACTTGTGCTCAGGTTCCTTTTGTGATTTATACCCCAGGGACACAGAGCTCCATCCATTACCAGACTTCTTCCTTATTTTTCACCCCTCATTATCAATCTGTGTAAATAAGATGCACGGCATCCGCTAGTTGATAAACAAACTCTCACTTTGATTACACTTTCAGTTTCCAAGTGCAGAGCTGACTAACTACAAAGAATAAATGTGTTTGAGGTTTCAGTGCTGGCCTTGGAAGGTTGTTCAAAAATACATGATTCATATCCGATCCTGAACATTAACACTTTCCTTATGACTCATACATACAGTTAAACAAGAAAACAGAGCACTTATTGAAGTTCTGTTTAACATGCATGAAGCACCTATTATTAATATTTTTCAATTCAATTGTTTAACAATGCCAATCCTATTATTAGCTGTAAGGAGGGGATGTTTCCACTTCAGACTTGAAATAAATACATGCTTTTGAATTTATTCTAACTTACATACAGAATTTTGCAGCAACAGCTCAGAAAATAAATAATAGAAAGCCATTGAGCACTGTATAGAGCAGAGTACATACACATAGTACATTATTTGGACTGATAGCAAGCCATCGCCCTGTATCTCTCATTCTATGGAACATGATGTGTACAATATACGAATCAACACACCATTTCCTCACATTGTTTTCCTCTCCAAAGTGAAGGATAAACCAGAAAATATGGCCTTCCTTTCACAATAGAGTCTTTAGGTCTTCTATCTGGTCCTTACATGTTAGGATGTTCACTGTAATACAATTCCCGGATAAATTATAATGAGTGACTGGCAAATCTGAAACCCATTAGGAGTTCAAGTTCATCTCAAAAATACCCCGAGGGTTTATTTTTAAAACTTCATCCTTCACATTCCAGTTTTCTGTTAAAGTTTGCTAATTCATCTTAATGGGGAACTATTTGCTGTTTCACTGCAAAAAAAACCAGTTGCTGATCACACAGGAAATTCTGTGCTGATCACACAGGAACTATGGAAGTACTAATCAAGGTTTGTGAAGCATATTGTAAGGAGGGTATATATTCAGGTAAGATATAAAATTTTGATCTCCAGTTTAAGCCTGCAAGATAGTTTCTTATCTTGAGACATCTATGTCTGCCTCAAGCGTATATTCTGTTCCCTACATGCAGCTTTCAAACCAGTTTTACAAATCTGGTCCTACCTTTATGCAAACTACTTCTAAACAGCTACAGAACTAAGTGTTCCACTTCAGACAAACTTTTCAGTTTGCTATATATCAGGAAGGATAAATCCTTCTAACATACTAGAGGACAAATTTGGGAAATACATTGATGACACAGGAATATGTTCTGCAGATGTTCTCGCCAGTAACCCGTCAAGTGATGAGTAAGAACCTCCTGGGTTTCATCCTAACCCCACTGAAGTTACTCACAAAATATTCACTCTATGGGTGCAAGGCTGGCCTTAAATTCAGGGGTTGGCTCTACCAGGAGAATGTTTTTACTCTACCCACTAATTCTGTGCAATTTCTAAACACTTCCTGACAAATCATGTTCCTCACCAGTTGTGGAGCCGTGGTCTCAGACACGTTGCCTTCAGAAGCTGACCTTGCAGAGGCAGAAATAGTGATTTGCTGGTGTTGACAAAGCCTTTTTGCTGCAGCCACTGCCTTCACATCTGTGAATGTTGTTTCAGCATGGCTGAGCAAGGACAGAAAAGATGAAGGAGTTACTTAGAAGCAGACACACAAGTGTCAGTCATTGCCCCCACATGGCTAATAATTCAATCCCAGAAAACTACGCTTTAGTTAAAATAATAACACTTTATCTCTGTTCCGCTAGCAGGCAGAAAATAGAAGATGCTGCTGTGTCAGGATGAAG
Source organism: Apaloderma vittatum (assembly GCF_000703405.1). Taxonomy (NCBI): domain Eukaryota; kingdom Metazoa; phylum Chordata; class Aves; order Trogoniformes; family Trogonidae; genus Apaloderma; species Apaloderma vittatum. The sequence goes on from NW_009712173.1 coordinate 176,375, forward strand.
CACCATGGCCAGTTTCCCTCTGAGGTTTTCAAAGACATAAAGGGAAACGAAATGGTGTCTATGCTTCACGTAACTGCTCAGGACTCAAACCCACTTCTAGTCATCACCATGTTCAAACAAGAGGGCCACAAAAAGGTCCCACTTGTCCACTGCCAACCCCTTCCTCTCTCCTCTCAGCCCTTCCTTTCCCTCTGCCTGCCCATGCCCAGGCTGAGGTGCCTCGGGAGTGTAGCCAGGGCACATACCCGTGTGCTGGGCACCGCCTGCGGCCGGCACTTCCCACATCTCCAGGCCATGGTGCTGGTGAATGCCTGCCCATCGGCCAGTAAGGCCAAACAGGGACCTCCCTGGGAGCCCTGGGAGCACAGAACACCATCACTCCTCCTCCACCTACCTCAGAAAGGCACTGGCAAGTTTCCCACCTGTGCAACCTAATGGCAGCCAGGGCTCCTATTTGTGGTGTCCCTGTGGGGCTGCCGGTCCCTGACATCTGCAAGTTCTCACCTTTAGCCCTCACTAATTGTTGCATTTTCATTAAAGCAAAGTCTGAAAGCCTCACCTGAGCTGGGCTCCGTGGGAACAGGTGCCACAGGCAGCACTTGCGAGCCACCTCAGACGACATCATTTTGTTTATCCACTATACTGCCGGGCCTGGACACAGCCACCATCTTACAGTGAAGCCGTGCAGCTCTTCATCTTCAGCAGTTGAAGAGACACCTGAGGGAACCTCAGCTCCAGCTGTGGCATGGGAGTGACCCAGCATCACCAGGGCCAGGTGCAGGGCGAGCAGCACATCCACTCAGCGCCACGCTGCCATGGTTTCGGACAGGACCCCGTGACAGTTAACAACAGGCACCAAGTTTTTGCGTGTTCCTCTGCTCCAGATCGCCTTGTGAAACACAAGCAAGTGGCACGTTTCACCATGCGGCTCTTATCTCGGCTCCAGATGACTGAAAAAACTGAAGGGAAATACAAGCAAGAGAAGCTTTTCTTCATGTTTTCATGTGCCGCTTGTTGCTAGGAAAAATATTTCCTTAGTATCTCTATGGGCTCTGCAAGTCAGCATCAGTGGAGCTCTGCTTCTTGCCAGAGAGTATAAAACAGCAAATGTCAGGAAAAAAATAGGAAGAAGAAGTAAAGCTTTAAGAATGTGCCCCATAATGAATGTCTGTCTGCTCAGAACTGCCCCTCACGTGGTCCATAGAGACAGATGCACCTTCTTTCTTTGCTAAAACAGTTCCTGGGAGCTTCTTCCGAAGGAGCTATACTATTTTTCTGTCTTGTTTTTTCTTTTCTTTTTTTTTGTTTTTTTTTTAGAAGCTTGAACAGAGTTATTTGTGTCAGGGCAGCAGAGGGTGGAGGAGAGCCCTTATTTTCCATCCCTGGGCAAAGGATCCTGCATTTGAAACGGGCAGAAGGAAAAAGGCGGGAAGGGACCGAGGGTGGCGGCAGGGCCAAGCAGCCTGACCCTAGAGGGGCCCAGGTCCCTCACGTCTCCTCCCCTGAGCCCTCAGGGGCACTTCTAGTTGCAAATGACACCAGATGTCCTAAAGAAGAAGGCTGAAGAAAACTCCAGTCTGGACACCCCGTGCAGCTCTGAACCCTGGCTGCCATTTCAACTGAGCATTGAGGCCTTGCTCACAGCCACACATCTGAGACTCGTGACGACATTGCGGTGTTTCAGCCTTTCTAGAGGCCAAAGGATAACGCCTTTCCTAGGCCAGGGATTCTGCTGGGCCCAATTACAATGAGGAAGGGCTCTGAAGAATTTGAAGCTGGTTATCTCTGAATTTGCTTCATACCGGCCACGAAAGGACAGTTCAATGTATCTGCTTGAGCAGGATATTTAACCCTCATTGAACAGTTTCCAGGCCCAACTTATCAACCTCCAAACTGTCCTGTGGCTGCTTCCATCGCTGACTGCTGTTTAAGTTCTCACATGGTGCTCTTTGAATTTTCAGTTTTTCAGTCTCTTTGCATTGTTTTATAAGCCATTTGTTTTTAAGTAAGAGTTTTTCCCACAAAGAGAAAGAGCAAGACTTTGTCTGAATACGAAACCCATGCCCAACAGTGTGCTGACATTTGTGTACAGAGATGTGCTTTCCAGCTCATTCTATTGTGCTTTATTTTTTTTTTTGTAAAAGTAGTTCAGTGACAAATTTGGATGATTCCAGGCGAGTATCCTTTAACAACACCACCGCAGAAATAGCCTGAAAAACCGGAAATACATCGCAGTGTTGCCAGAGGAATTATGGGTTGTTGGTTTGTTACTTTAGCTATTTTTAAACATGGTGTCAAAAAAAATAAAAGACATTTATGGCTGATAAGCAGAGATTAAATTCAGGTGCAGCACCAGCAGCTGCGCTTTTATCCACCTGGTTGTATTAAAGCAAGTGCACACTTTCTGCTGTCTCACTTATCTCTTTTCAGAGCCCACCATTTGGGCGAGCCAGAGGTTCCTCGAGCAGCAGCTACTGGTGTCTGTGCACAACTACAGCCCAGTTTGTAGTGGTACGATTCCATCAATGAATCCTTACTGATGTCCAGGAGAGGCTGGGCACGCAGAAGGGTTTTAGAATCGGAATACTTCCGTTGATCTAGACCTAAATCCCCACAGGCAAACTGATTGCCAAGTTACAATCTCACCAAACTGGGTTTGCCCCAGGGCACCCCCAGATAAAATCCTGGAGCATTAATCCACGGCGCCATCTAGCTCCCACAAAAGGAATATCGCCAATAGCTCTTTGCCCACTTCCCAAACCTCATCGGGTATTTCACACAGAAACATAGAGGATGGTAACAAAACAAATCTTATCACTCTTACTTCTTGACCTCCTGGATGCCAAGAGGACTGAAGGGTGGTAAACTACCTCTCAGTTTCTCTTGTACCTTTTGGTGGCTCTTCTTTTCTTTCCCCAGGAATGACAAGTGGCTTGATCCAAACGTGGGCAGAAAATTATTTTAGGTACGTAAGATCCCTCCACCCTTTCTTCTCCAAGCACCTCTCACCCTCTGTCTCCGCAGCCACGTGGGCCACCGTTCTGCAAAGGGCGATGGCTGGCATCAGCTGTTTCAACGGAACATGTACAAGAATGTTGACACTGAAAGCAAAGACAATAATCGTTGCAGCAGAGCTTTGATTTCCGTTAACTACATATAACATGTGAAGCATATGTAATCTAATTTTTTTTCTAGTGATATCCACCATGGTTAAACCAAGTATTTTCTGCCTAAAATATTACCAAGGACTGGCAGAATTCAGATATATGAGAATTCAGATTCATTTCATGTAAGGAAACAAAATCTGAAGGCTGCCTATTTCTTCTCTCTGAATTTCCTTCACCCACCACGCTCTCAGCCTTTGAGCCTATTTGCTAAACAGGAAGACCTCCATGGCTTTCACTAGAAAACAAAAGACATGGGGATCTGCTTGTAACTCCAAAGAGGAGAGAACACAGGCTGAAATCGCACAAAACAGGAACTCCTCAAAAGCAGCGAGAAGACAACAGTATAATCACAGATAATATGCAAGAGAAAGCTCGAGTTTAAAACTGCGACTCAAGCCTGCAGGATGTTTGCCAACCTGCAATTTAGCCTCCAATGATGTATGGAATATATTTGCTCTGAGTCTACGCTCTGCTGTATGCCAGAAGCTTTTAAACCATCTTTACAAATATGTTCCCGTGTTTTGCCAAGTGGATATACAGTCTTTTTCCCCTCACGTTGGTATCTACAGTTGTTCTTACAAACCTCATGATTTCTGAGGGTGTACTTACTCTTGAATATTCTCAAATATTTCTGTGATGTCCACCAAACTTAAATACTTTCTTATTCAAACAAAAGAAGTATTATTTGCGTATTTACTTTGCACATACTTTTTAGAAAAAGATCAGCAAAATTGCTTAAAAATGCCTCAGTGACCACTGGTATATTAGCTCTGCGGATTGGCAGACTATTCTGCTCTCCTGCATTTCTCTGCAATTCATTGTTTCTCTGCTCTCCTCTGCCTCCACTCCATATCCAGTGAGATCTCCTCTCATATAGCTGCCACGCTTTCTCTGCCTCTTCAACAGCTGTGACTTTCACAAGCCTGGCCTGTTCTGTCCTGTAACCCTTTTAATGTCATTACTACTTGGCATTTTCCCAGGTCTTGCAAGACATCTCTTTTTCTGCAACCACTCTCTTGCAGACACAGACTCTCCTAGCTGTTGTTCCTCCAGGACCCAGTTCTACACCCAAAACCATCAATGTTTTTGATGCACAGACCTCCTCTGTCCATGCCACTGCAGGCCATGCTTAGGCCACAAGAGCTGCAGGACAGCTCCTGGTCTACAAGAAGAAAGGTGGTATTAGACCCCAATAACCTGATGGCATGGCCAGGACATGCAATTAGATTGAATCTGCCAGTGCCTTGATACAGACAGCAACTCTCTCAGCAGTGCGTAACCCTAACACTCTTTTGGTCTCCTTCCATACTCTCATACTTGTTATTCTTCATCCTTTATATTACGAACAAATGGGTAGGTGAGATGAAGACCGTCCTCTCTGGCTTTAAGTAACAGCAGCTCGAGTCTGAAAGATGAAGCAAGACCAGGTGTTGCTCAGTTGCAGGATGTCATTCCCACATCCAAGAAGAACGGATAGGAAAGTCCCTGCAACTACTGTTTACCACATTTAGTGCAGTCAAGTACTGCCCTGGTGTTTGTTAACATTTAGTCTTGAGTGCTTGTCAAATATGAGTAAAGAGGATTCCTCCTTTTCCAGGGCTCACAGCTGTACACCAAGTAAAAAGTAAAATTAAAAACAATGACTTTCGCTCAGGAATGCAGGAAATGTTGTGATATATTTTCGTTGCAACCACTTGAAAGCAGAATTGCTGTGCAAATAAAACAACTCCAAACACACCGAACTTGCTGACTCAGTTGATCCAGAAGAAAAATTACAAGTGAGCAATTTCTAGCCACAGCAGTACCAAATGTACAGTATCTGCAATATTGATGTAATGTGCATTGCGACATCATACTTCCCTGAATATTGCATTTATGAGTTTGATGAGCCACAGCTTTTAGATGAAACTTAGAGTTTGCTGCAAATTACATAAGAACATTTTCCTTTACAGCTTAACCTCTCAGATGTTGGACCCACCCAACTCCTTAAGGAACAGGACATTTAAAGGAAACAATTTCCACTAACATCCTTCTGACCCCAATCCAATGCCTATACCAAATTTAAAACAAGCACAGATCTAGCCAATTTTCCTAATGTATGAATTATCAACATTACAACACTTTCTATGCAAAACAGCTTATGCAAATAATTTTCTCTTGCCATATGCAAATGATTGAATCACTTCTTGCTGTTTGATAATTTTGCAAATGATTTCCTAATTTTTATGAGCCCCTTATAAGCAAAATATTCGTCCTTCTGAAGCTCACACTTTGCTGCTTCTGCTGATCCAAATCATGAACGTGGACTTTATTCACCACTACCAAAATCCCAAGACTTCCAGGTTTTTTTGTGGTCACTCTTGAAAAGTCTGGCCTTACTTTCTGCCATTATTTTTTTAGACAAATACTTCCCTACAATGTCAGAAAACCTTGACGCTGCTCTGCTACAAGAATAAGGCAAGAAGCAGAGAGCACACATAATACTACCAGGATTAAAAGAATGCTATGAAATTTCAGAGTCTGCTTCCTAGAAAAGCTCTGCTTACACTAGGGGAGTGCCTCTAGACTTTGTCTTCCAGGAAAACTGCCATGACCATGTAATCAGCAGAATGCAATGGCTTGGCTATTCTCATAGAAAATGATTTTTAATAATCGTGCTTATTCTCCCTGACAGTATTTCTGAATACTAGCCACTGATATTTTGCTCTTCTACTGACAGTTCAAAGCCGTGCCAGGAGAGCCATGTTCTAACTGGCAAAACCGCACACTGAATTGTTGCAATATATCACCCATGAGCAGCTGACAGACCAAGTATTACGTGTGGAGGCCATGCGGCTGCACAATTGGACTCAGGATGGCTGCGGTCTCAGCAAAGGGAAAGGAACGTTCGTCAGAAACATGTGAAATTCGGCAGCAGAATTATTCATGGCCGAGGAGTTCTTCAGCTCCAGTTATGATATACACACTCTTCTTCGCATGTCTTGGCTAGTCACTACACTTCACTTTTGCTGAAGAATACGTCACTGAGCAAGTGGTTTTATATAATAACAATGGTTATTAGTATTGATATACTTATTTTATTTCGTAAGCTCAGGAATAACTCTGTTCAAACTTGTTTCTCTTAAAATACTGAAAGCAAACTTGAAAAGTCCCATACTTCTAATTCTTTGCATGACTGTGACCTCGTCTTCAAGCCCTGAAACACAAGGTAATTTAAACTAGAAGTGGCTCCAAGAGAAAAATAAAGACTGAAACAAGAATACATTAATTCAAGTGACATTTAGGTCAGTACAATCTCTGGTTCACTCAAAAGAAGCCAATTCAAAGTCCAAGAAAGCAAAAAACTTGAATGGCAAAAGGCAGCTCCAAGCTAGCACTGTGAAAGGAAAGAAAGAAATCATTGCACTAGAATCTTTGTTTCTTCTAATTTCAAGTAACAGATGGAGAACAGAGAAGCTTACAAAATTATTATTATTTATTTATTTCTCACACAATAGTTACCATTATTTAGCGTTGCAGAGTGGACCCTTGGCACATTTTTTTACCCTTGTTTTTGTCCTTAAGTGGCTCGAGTGGAGTTACCTTCTGATACTGAAGGGTTATGTTCAACATACATAGATCACAACCTTGAGTTTGAAGCTCATTTTCATAGGCAAAAATCAGAAACCTGTTAACTTGCATTTTGCCTTGTTTCTCCACAGGTTAATTTGCTTAGCTCGAGAGAGCTCACCCATCCTGCTATGGTACCTGCATGATCAGAAAGCAAGTAATGAAAGAATTCCTTCAGTTTGGGTCAGTAAATAAAACAGAAAGTCTTTCTGGCGACTGGGGTTTTTGTGCTTAACAATGTGCTGTCCATCCTGGCTATTGCAACTCCTGGTTAAGTCTTAAGTAAACTAAACCCTATTCCTCAGTGGTATGCATAAATACTTTCACTTCGTTAAACACCTGTGAACATGTTAGAATTCACAGAACATTTTGGCATGTAATCAATACATGTGGTAATAAAGCTATCGCAAGTCTAGCCAGGTACCATAACTAGATCATGGATTTTGAGCTGCCACGCACAATTATTTCTGGCCGTGCTTTTATACAACATGTACACCTGTAGCTCTCTCCACTCTTACATGGGTGGAAGCCTCCAGAAACTCCTCTGAGCATGGATTGTTCCTGAGAGATCTCCCAGCAGAAGAATACGGGTATCAGCATGAAACATCATATAAATATTTACTTTTTGGATTCCTGCAACTGAATCTGTGTCACTGGGCAAAGTTTACCTGCCTTCTTTTTACTGATTGTTTCTTAAGAATGACTGGCCAATCTGAGTTTCCTGGATGCTTTAGATTTTATTCAAAATGACAGCTGAACATGCTAACCTGTACTCCTGCTTTTATCTTGCAGTATCAGCCACACAACATACTGCAAAACTGATCACAAAGCATGTGTGAAATTCAAGCTTTGAAAAAGTCCTCTTGCTGTAATGAAGAAAATTATATTCTCAGATTTCTTTGTGTGAGATCTATAATACAAGGATGGCAAGACCACCATACTGAATAAAATGTCTAGGCAAGCTAAGTTCGCAAAAATAGACAGGAAATATTTTAGTCACTAAGTATCCTTCAAACAAATTAATAGTTAATGACCCATAGATTATCACTCAGTGAAAACTTTATAAAGACAAACATGCTTTAGAAAGGAAGTGATGAGAAGTGAAACCACCATTCTCAGCACAGAAAAGAAAAAAAACAACACATGCATCAAAAACGTTGAAAGCAAATCAAAGGATGCTGATGGAGAGAAGCCTCAAACCCTCAGCAGAGTAAGGCAGCAGCCCTAGCCCTGCCCTGTTTCGCCTGAATGTCCAAGGAGTGACCACACTTGTGCCAACGCCATGTGACTTTGTTAGGAGTTTCAGCGCAGAAGGCTTCAAGCGGAAGAGTGGAGAGAGTCACCTCTGTCATCGGGAGCCCATCTCGTGATAAAGAGGGCAGGCTGGGAAACCTTGCAGGCTAACTCTGCTGAATTGGGCTGGACAGTAGCTGGTACTATAGCATTCATTTGATAAATTTTAAGAATTTTATCTTTGCAAGAATAAAAACAAACAGCAAACCAACATACAGGTTCAATTTGTACTCTGCTTTTAAAAGTTTGGCCAGCATAGCAGCTTCGGTGGGAGAATGTGATTTTGGTAGGTGTAACTGCAACAGTGAAATTCCGATATACCTCGTGCATTGAAATTCTGTTGCTGTTATATAGTGTTATGTGGTCCAAGCACTTTTCCTTAAGGTAGAATTTTGTTTCCCAATCTTGCTGGTTTATATCAATGCTGGCAAACTTCAGAGAGTCAACCTTTACCGAGGCAAAACACTTTCTGCTTAGAAAAAACATTATATAAAATGTTTTTTGAGGTGTTTTTACACAGACCTAGAAATTATTATCTTTCCTGGGACTGAAGAAAGGAAAATTATCTATTTGTTCTTTGGCGAAATTTCTCCTCTCCTCTTAGCCCCAGCTTTTTTTTCTGGAAGTTCTGCAGCTCACTGAAAGAAGCTGCAGAAGCGACAAGCTAACAGCATTTGTTTACTGTGGATCTCTCTTTGAAGAGTGACTACAGCAACATCATTCTGCATATCCGGAGGGTGGATTTCTTATCTCCCTGAAGGAGAAGGAGAACAATCACATATTTGATAAGTTCAAACAAAAGCGCACACAATTATAGGAAGTGAAATGTTTGCTAAAACATGGCAGTTTATACAAAGCCCATTTTTATAACCTCATATATATATATTTATTTCATGACAGCTTTCAAGACCAATGTTCTGCAAGTCTGCAGTATCTCTGTTACACTGTGGCACACAAAATATTTTTCATTTGAAAATTGGCGCTGAAAGAGAAACACTCTGACAAAAACGAGGTGTAGGTAAATCCCTACGGGCTGCCTTCCCACCTGTAGGAACAGTGTTGAGAAGCGTATAGGCAGCAAGCACTTGCTTCCACCTTAGCTCTGGTAGAGACCTGCTCTTCCTGCTCAGTTCTCTGCTGCGACCCTAAAGCAGGAAGGGTGCTCAGGAATAGAAGTTACGGGCAGTTTGTTGCGCTGTGGAGGCTGTGCTCTCCGGACACTACAGGCCAGGGTTGCGTGACTGCAGGTACGGAAGAAGAGCTGCTGACAAATTCACAGGGCATCGTACACCAAAGTCCTTTGCCAAAGTCATCCACTTCTAAAAACACATTCAAGGAGATAGATCGGCTTGACAAGTAAGTGACACTCACAGAATTGGTTCTGGTGAGCCGTGCTACGCTACATAAAAACATACAGTGCCAAAATGCTGGGAGCAAATGGACCGGTGTTCTGAATATGTTTGAATTATGGAGGAGAGAGGAATTTCTTCCTGAGGCAAGAAACAAAAAGAGAAGGCAGAATTTTATTCTGTTCTTACCAGTTTCTAAAAACACTCATAACAACTCCGTGTTTTAGAAAGATTTTTGTCTGTGTCTGTTTCCTTTCAGCAAAAAATGTGTTAGTTTGTAGTAAGGACTAAGTCAATCCATAGTCTAACAAAGAGTGTTTTCCATTTTATTGTGTTGGAGGTCTTTTTAGACAATTTTGGAACATGTTACTAGAAACAACCTTCAATTTTTTCTGTAGAAACGTGACAAAAACATTACAAACCTGATAAAATTCTGTTAGAATTTTTACCAGGAAATCATCACATACCACAGTGATACTTGGAAGTACACTTTACTGTAACGTGCAAAGCTTTTAGATAGCCTTAGGAATATGGCAACACAGCAATGAAAATTAAGATCAGTCATTCATACACGTGCTTACGTTATATATCAGGAAAATGTGAAGTGAGCAGTTAAAGTGGGTTTAGAGCACTACCAGTGAAGACTGAGATCTTGTATTTTCCTTAAAAGCCAGGCACAAAATGCAGGATAACAGCAAATCAGACTGTGAGCAGAGGCTTCACCAGTTTGCACCAGCACCCAAACTGTCAAACATCAAAAAAAAAAGATTAAAATGGAGATCTCAGGCCACTGTTTTCAGCTAAGATTGTTGTTACTTGCCATCTCGATCAGGTCAGAGAAGAAAAAAGTCTCTATAAAAATATTTGAAAATGCTAAACTGAGATTGGTTTGGACAGATGGTAAAAACAAGCAAGCAAACGCTTGAAAAATAGCTTCTTTTCTCCTTGTTCTTCTACTGCGTTTTCCATCACTAACCATTGTCACTTTTGTTTTACTTTTGTCACATCAGATGCAGTCCTGAGAGGGGCTGTAAACTGTCTTCTTGCTGGATTTGGTGGGAGGTGGATGTACAGGGACCTACATAGGTCAGCTGCAAAGAACTAGATTAGATTATGCCCTCTTATTTTTAAGGGTGGTTAGTCTAGACCAGAACTGAAGCACTTTTTTCAGGGTGAATAATGAAGTTTATGCTGTTGTTCTCCAAGTTGTTCCTGCTCTGTACAGGATCACAAACCACTGAGCAGACCCCAAAAATATTCAGGTTTCATAGTAAGAAGTACAACGCAAGATTATAAATTTGACACGAGTGAATTCAACACAAATTTGTATAGCTACAATAACTTAAAACTAAATCAGTGAAGTCAGATCCCCATATACTTTTCTATAGGCAAACCTAAGAGATTACAATTGTTATCAAGGTCATTGGGAAATACAGAATTAAGCTGTAAGATATGTTATTGTCCACACCATTCAAGAAACCAGTAAAGACTTTATATAGTTTCCACATAATGTTTCTGTTGGAAAATTTAATAAACCATAAGGTTCTCTAATTGAAATATCATAATGAGAGAGGCTTTAGATCCTCTGGCAAGGGTCAGCCTTTTAGCTGGTATATACAAGCTAAACGAGACTTTATTCTGTTATTTAAGTGTAATTAAAAAAAATCTATAAGTGTTCTGAATGCAAAAAGAGGTGCCTCAAAACCAAGAAAAACCCATTTCCTAAATGGATTGCCTAAGGAAGACTTGCTTGGTATTACCTGTAGGGTTTTTTAAAGGTAATCCTCTAGCCTGAAAATCTGGATTCCAGCGGGGAGTGAGAAAGATTTTCAGGATCAGATTGTAGTGTTTATACACAAAAGAATGCTGGTGAAGTTAAAGAGATCGGCATAATACAGTGCAGCTCAGTACAGTGTATTCATACCACAGTTGTTGTGGTATAAAGATACTTCAGGCATGTATAGATAAATCTAGTCTAAAGGGGGAAAATAAGTTAAGCAGGGCTTATCTGGATCTGTACAACTTTAGATCTGTATTAATGCCAGACCTGTGTTCAACACTTCAGAAAAAAAAAAAAAGTTTAATGACTGCAGTTATTCAGTGAATCCAAGAACGTGTACCACAGACTTTGTTCTGCCCTCACTGCCACTGCTCTTTTATGACTTTTGAGGGCTGGGGCCCTTTCACACTGAACAACAATCCCATCTCCTGTCCTCACATTGCCACTAAGACCTGCTGGGTTCAGAATTTGCACGGGAGATGAGGAAGTTGATCTAAGGATCCTTGCCAGATTGTCTATTGGGAATTAGTTCTGCAATGCTCCCTTCAGAGGTGTTCCTCACATCTCCTGACATCTTACTGCGTAAAAGTAGTCTTATGCACCACAGGTCTTTTGGATCATTTATGATAAAAGACAGACAATCGCGTAAATGGATGTACGCGCATCATTACCACTATCGTACTGCTTTAGAGGAACGGCTTACAGAAAAGTTCTGTAGATAAAAGCTCCCATAAAGAAAATGGCAAAATTAGTATACGTTTAGATTAAGGCTTTCAATTCTGTAAACACTACTCTTTTAAAACCATAACTATATGTAGGTTTACCATGGTAAATATGTGCTTATTTTTCTGCATGAACAGAAGGGTTTACAACATTACTGCTTAATGTTTCTGTAAATAGAAATAAGAACTGATACCTTCCTGATAGGAATATTTAAGGCATTTATTGCAAGTAGTGTACAGCATTCACAGAATTGACCAGTTTGTTGCCTTAGTATCAGACCATATGGAAAAAAAGATTTTAAGGGCTATTGTCCTGGACCCTAAAGGTTTGTGTGCATATGAAAAAAAAAGAAAAAGAATATATAAAGAGTAATTCAGAAACAAATATTTCTTTTGCTGGAAAACTTCCATTTCGCTTCTTGATGAAATACACGACTGCTATCAAAATGTAATACTGCAGCTCAATCATGATACTATCAAGATAAAAGGCAAAATAGCCTTTGACTTCCAGGTATGTAAGTTACTGTTTTGGGTCATCAAAAGATGCAAAAAGTGAAGATATATACTGCATTTTAAGGCATATATTCATTTTCTTCAGTCACCTACAACTACCTGAAATAGAGGCATCTTTCTTCACTAATTTATGCAGGGTAACTGGGAAAATAGTGCACAGAAAAATATCGCCCTCCCTGCGTGTTTTTATTGATTCTTGCCCCTCATCATATATAGATCCAAACAGTATTTTCATTTCCATGTTTTAAAAGTTAATGATTTACTTTTGGTTTCCTGTAAATACAAAAGATATTACTGATTTCCCAGAAAGGATAAAGAATTCTCTATGGCTGCTTTTTGTTATGCAACATTTTGCAGGCCTCCTCTGCAGGAAAACGTAACATCACCTTCTGCAAGGTACACTTGTGTGGAGTGGGGAAGAGAACACAGCCCAGTAAACTCACCCAGAGATGATAGTTGCTCATTTTCTCTTTCCTTAGACAAGTTTTCCGTCCATTCAAGAGGCTGTTAGAATAATTTAAGGGATAGAAGTGTCATCTGGTTAAAACTCTTAATTAAAAGCAAAAGCAGAGTTACAAACATGAAAGAGATCACAGATATCCTACTATTTATGATGTGATCATAAACTGTAAAATGTGCTACAATCTTAAGGCAATGCATGTTAATTACCCTCAGCAGATCTCTGATGTTATAAAAGTAATTGCTACGATCTTTTCTGTATTGCTGATAACTATATCTATCACAGCTTGGTTTGTCTGTTTTAAATTGCATTCTTACAAACAACAGGAACCCTTACCAATATAATTCCACAGAAACATGTCCTTTTTTTTGTTTGGTTTGGTTTATCTTTTTTAAGTTTAAAACATTGGAACTTAACCAATGGTCCCTTGGCTCTGTTCATCAAAAGACGACAGCAATCTTACCGGGGCAAAAGTCCATAAACGTAGGCGTTAGTTTTGACCCCATGCTGCCAGTGGCACAGAAAAGTTTTTCCTCTAAGCCTCCAGGACAGCAAGAGCAAGCCTACAGTCTATCATCAAGAGCATTCTGAGCCTATAAAATATATATAGATAAAAACTGACAGATATGGTTTTGGTGCTTATAAGCAAGCTCCCAGATGCAGAGTTGAGGTGCATGTAGTTGGCTACATGCCTAAAAATGTGGGATAATCACTTCAGAGAGTCTGTACTCCAGACCAGTAGATATCTGAGCTGGGCCTCAGCTGTGGCTACTTACATGACCCCCAGAATTAGTAAGGTTCCCCAAAGCACATCCTAATCCCCACATCCTTAGGAGTAGGCCAAAACTGCCCAGCCCCCATCCCTGCAGGAGATCTAGTTTAGGAGTGGTTTGAGTCAGTCTGGCTCAGGCACAAAAGAATTAACATTTTTTTCCCTAATATAACGAACACCTGAATATATGCAAAGAAAATACAAATAAAATAATCTTATCACACTTTTCATAAAGCACTAGAAAAACTGGATTGATAAGCTTTGCTATTATGCAAATAAAGAATGGGTCAAGAAGAATTAAATGGAGGCTTTGGAAAACAAGAGTTGGTTAGAAAGTAAAATGAACAGTTTTAAGGAAAAACTTCACTATTAGTTGTTATTTATTAGTTAGCAAGTCAACCACTGACTGGTAGCCACGACCTACATAGAAATCCTACAGCTGAGATGCCTTTCTATTCCTGTTAGGTTTAGGCAAAGGTATTTTGTGAATACTCTGTATAACTTGTGAAAAAGACCCTTTTTTACAGTAGTTGTGATCTCATCATATTCTACTTGCATATGTTTCAGAAGGGCAGAAGTAATAATAGAAATGGGCTTGTGAAATATTCCCCCTTCTGACTGAAGAACAAGAGGAAGCACAACAGGTTATATTATGGACAGGAACACCACTGACTTAATTCTGAGTTTAAGACTGTACAGCAAGATCATTCAAAGTACAGGACTACTTGTTGGAAAAGGAGCAGATATCAAAAGATCTTCATCATAGACAGAGCTACACACGTTCAAATCAAATACAGAACAAATCTCTGTGATATCTGCTGAAGAGTTTTTGGCAGCTCAGACAGTTCTGAGAATAGGTGACCCAGGTTCATACAAAACAATTTATGGGAAAAAAGCAAATTCTACATATTTCCAATACTGTCAGGCAGAGAACCACATCCAAGAGGCAGAACTCTTCAAACTCTTGTGTACGACCCTGCCACGCAAGCAATTCAGCTAACCAGAAAAGGACATTGCATTCTTCTTTGCATATGCAATTAAACTGCATGAATCTAAGGAGAGCATATTGCATTTGAACAATTAAGTCAGCCAATAAATCTCACAGTTGTCTAATTCTTCCTAGGTCTGTATCCTCAGCCCATGTCTCCAAATAGGTGAGGATGCTGATCATGAACTCCTGAGATAAGAGCCAAAACAGTCCTTCTGCAGAGTGATTCCACTGATTTTTAGTCACGTTACTTTTAGCTTACTCTGGCGTGAGTGGAGTACTCACCCCAGAGACTATATATAAGCATCAACGTGAATCTGCTTATGGATTTTAATTCTAAAGTTGCAGGGCCCTGGCCACAGCCACTAGAAACAAGAGTTTCAGTAGCCACAGCTCCTCTTCTTCTGTCATTCAGTGCAAGTAGGAAGGAAATTTCATTTAACATATATATTTAAACAAGATCGGTGGCATTAATTAGTTCTCCTATGATGTTCACTTCAGTACTCATTCTTCCATTTTAGAAGAGGGTTGGCTGTAACTAACTCTGTGTTTTTAAGTGAATGAACCCACAGGAACTGTTGCTGTACCTTTTCTGTTCATCAATAGCTGAGCCATTCATCACAGGACCGCAGCACCCTCAAAATTCTTAAGAAAACTGTGAGTCATCCCCTCAACTCTCAGATGAGGGCTGTACAGCTGAGTATTACTGCCACCTAGTTTTCAATTATCATTATTATTACCTAGACTTCTGCATTCTCTGTGGTAAAAAAGTATATACATAAAATCTGAACATCTTCCTTCTAGCGTTGTGTTATGCATATCCTGTGATGTATTTAAACAGCTCAAAAATGTGCAATGACAAACTCTTACTGAACAAATCTAAAAGCATCTCAAGTCAATCTTGAAACACATATTAAGGATACAGAATTACCAATCTCAAACATAAACACACTATGAAAATCTAACACAAGTTTGCTATCCAGGATCCAAACAAGAGCCAAGTTTGCAGCAGCACAGAAGTTCGTAGATGTACAATCAATCTTTTCCAGCTGACATGGAATCTAAGAACTTTAATTATGGACCGTCTTCATTGCAATTGATAAATAAAACTTTTGCACTTAATATAGGTGCTGTATCGAAATCTTCCAGAAGATCCTTGCAATGTAAGTCTCCTCAATGAAATAACATATATTTTTCATTATGAGAAGTATGAAGAGAATCTTTACATTGAGATAATCTTTTTTAAACCAAGGTAGGAACTAAAAGCTTCACAATAAATCATAGAGAAATGTGGAGCACAATTTAAGCAATTTTTGAAACCTCATACATTTTGAGGTCTGAGAAAGAAGTTGTTCATATTCTCCATTCTGATGACCTTTTTGCTTTTACGCTGGTTCTGTGGTTTCTGACTCGACTAGGAGTGTCTGTGGGAACACACGGAAGTTAGAGGTTAAATTCAGAACTCAGCTGAGCAACCTTTCACAAGATGTGAAATAATGATCTTGCTTCGGGTAGGTTCCAGTTTTGAAATTTTTTTTTTTAAATACCCATATCTGAAATTTCTTGTAACTGTTAGATCTCACGCTCTGTTATGCCAAGACAGAGTAACATATTTTATCATTTATCCAGTGCAATCCTACTATACTAGATGGAAAAGGTCTGTTCTTTGCTGCAACCAAACTTTGCCCATTCTTTTAACAAATAGCATGGTAAAAATTAGGCCATTTCATTGTGCTTGTGTGTAGTAATTACACCCAAAAGCTGCTCAATAAATCTGATAAAGGAGCCTGAATTCTCCTTCATGGAAGCGAAAGATTTTTTGCGGCAGCAAGAGCAAGTATTGATGTTGTTAAGTCTTTATTTTTACCAAAAGAGCTATAATGACTGAAAGTAAAACAAGATGGTTGTGAATTTCAGGCCTGACACAATCTGAGGAATTTCTCATGCTGGATGTGTCGACAAGGCACGATTCTGAAGGAGGCTCTTTAAGACAAAACTGAGACATCTATATCAACGCAGGTTGAGAGGCCACAGATGTCTCTAAACACTCTCCCTTTTTTTTAAATGGTTATTGAAAGACGAAATTCTATTTGAACTCAGATCCTAGGCCCCCGGGCTTGAAAACCATATTGTGCACCCCCCACCGTGCTCAGGTTAAGTTCATTCAAACTATTTTATGCAGCTACAGTATGGATCACACTCAGTTTTTCTTTTTTCCCAAACAGGTTTGTTTCTGGTCATAAATTCTCAATCAGTGGGCAAGCCACATTGTACAATTTAGTAAATAGTGTAGTTAAAACATGTTTAAAGTCAAAAGAAAAAGGATCTGACAATGGAGCATTGTCTCCCTTTGCAGAACTGAAGTGTACCTTCTTTGATTCAGTAACCTTGCTGCACTTTGGTATGAAATTGCCCCTTTTTCCATCAAACTTGCATTTAAAGTGCCTCATTAGCATGTCTCACTGGATCAGTAACGATTCTGCTAACCCAACATTCGTTTCAGTCAAGCCACCATGGGTTTTCTATCTGTTTAACATCTAAAACTCCTTGACAAAGTTCCTTTTAAAATTTACTCCTTTTGTTTCTCCTCGGGTTTTCTGCAAAGATCTTTAAACTTCGATGTACTCCGAGATGACTCCTGAACAAAAATCATGTCTAGCCCAGCTAGTAAATCTAGACTCCATTCAATGGGATTAAATAAGTGCTTCACGGCTATTGTAGAAGCCTCTAAAAAGGATCTTGCATCTTTAAGAGTTTCCTACAATAAATTAAACACATCTCATCCATTGAAAAAGAAAAAAAAAAAAAGAAAAAAAAGAGAGAG
>NW_009712174.1:0-1079 GCF_000703405.1 Apaloderma vittatum
TGGACCCAGCTGTTCATTCCTGTTTCTGTGCATCTCCATCCCATCTTAGCTCCTTTCCCCACCTTTATGCCCTCTGTCACATTTATAAGAATACAACCTTAAAATGGGTGTGAGGGAACTGACCTGCGTTAAAACTCATTCAACACAAGACACAGAAAATTGAATGGTTGTTGCAATCTGTAGTTGCCCTCTACATTCACTATGCAGCTCCACAAAGCAGTGCTCTTTTCGCAAACATTAATATGCATAAATCAGCATAGTCTATGCAGCTCCACAATTATTAAGGCATTAAGGGAGAAAAAAACACAACATAGGGGTGAAAACAAGTGTGAAAAGCACCTCTTTTGTGCTCAGCGTTTGTGAAACTCCTTGTTGCATTACCTTAGACATCATCGCCTGGTGTGGTCTCGGCTTAAGGTGTAGAAATAATAGAGCTGAACTATTAGGTATCTTCTTAACAAGGTACCACATCTATCAGCACTTTATACATGCAAACTATAAGGCTATTACAATAATCTTGATTCCCTGAAAACTTCAACAGGAAGTCCTTCCATTTGATGCAGAAAAAAGGACATATGTGGCAGGAATTTTTTATGAAGCATATACAAATCACTTTCAAGATACTATCTCACGTTAATTTTTTACAGTGGATGACCAAAAAGTTAGAATTATACATCACTGAATTAATTTCATTATCAATGTCACTGGAAGCAATGTGAACAACAACATGTCAGAAAAAAATACAAGGTTACAATGCATTCATTATAAAATATTAGTTGTATAAAGCCCCAATACACTGTAAATCAGAAGAAAACTATGCTCATATCTCCTTTAAGGCTTGTTTCTTTTTGAGTGATACTGAAGATCAATTTGAATTTTGCTAAGAGGGCTCTTGAATCACTGTGTTCTTTGCTGGAGGTCCTTATAACTTTCTTATACTTAGTGATTGTATATTATAATTTTACTTGGCAACACTTGCAGGTTGTTTTTTTTTAAGTGGGTTAAGTGTGAGTCATATTGTTACAACACAATTGCATCACTTTCCAGGCTAAGATGTTGAGCTTACACAACATGAATGA